>NC_031770.1:13084662-13237509 GCF_001522545.3 Parus major | reverse complement strand
TTTTTTTTTTTAGCTTTGAGTCCTGTGTCCCTCTTGCAGATGCTGGCAAGAATCAAGAATCCCCACTTTCTATTACAGGTAAACACAGGCACAGAGGAAAGTCTTCTGTCCTTTTCTTGGGACTCATTAGCAACACAGTGGTTTTGAAGAGCCGTGATTCAATAGCCTTAAGTCTCCATGCAAATAAATAATGTATTGCTACGCATATAGAGGAAGACAAGTATTCCATTCAGGATGTATCCTTTTACAACCTCAGTTAATGGCTTTTGGGATCATCATTAGAACTGCACAAGAACAGCATTTTGGAAAGATGAAAGCTATTCAGGAATGAGTCAAATCTCTTACACCATTTCTTAACAAATTACAAGTCTTGCTGCAAAGAACTATAATGCACCTCCAATTTCAATGACAGGCGTAAGGCCTAATGGAAAAAAGAAAAAAAGAAAAAAGGCTCTGATAATAGCATTTACTCAGCTTCCCTCGGCACAAGAGTGGAGCAGAGAAAAAGCAATCTAAGACATCGAAGTGTCTTTTAGGCTGTTACACACCACAGTCATGGGCAGGAATCAGCAGGAGGGCCATATTTGACTACAGAGTATTATAACAATCACACAGTTTGTTATTCTTGAATAATTCTTCAAGATATCTGGTATGCTCTTAAATTTGATGGAGCTTCCTTCCCACTTCACTACATTACTCCTTTAAGTCTAGAAATAGATATTTTGTTCTTACTATGGATTGGATTATTACAAATTATTAACAAGAGAGTTTCAACACCATCATGTCAGAGAACACAACAGAGAACATGGGACTAGAAAGGACTTCCTGGGTCACCAGTTTCACCCCTCCATATTAGAAGTAGTCCATTTACTTTTCTTACTACAGGAAGGGCACAATTTTACACACAAGAGTTTATTATGACACTCCAATGGTCCTCACAGTTCATAAGGACAGAAAAAAAGAACACAAGTGCAAAATCCTCCACTCCACCCTCCCAATTTGTCCCTGCCTTTCATTACTTGGTCTATGCATACTGATTACAGAAAGGCTTTAAAGTGAGCACACTACTAGGTGTTCTCATCTCAGCAACCACTTACAAAATATGAAGCAAAGGTACATCTTCAGCCCTCAAAACCCTGTCTGCTTTTATGAGTCAACAGAAAATTTACTTCTCAGAGTTAAAAAGATGCCTTCAAAGACAAGATATTTGAAAGCTCCTTTCCCATAAATACCCTGGCTTCCATAGAAGTTAATATTTCAGAGGCAGAATGCAATTAGTCATCAACAGCATGTTTTCAGTTGTCTTTTAAACAAGTTCTTTCAAAAAGGCACTACCCCACAACAAGGGTAGAGACCATTCTGGATTGCCCAGTGATTTTCCAGTAATTGGATACATACCCTATCCAGTTACACCACGAGACACTGGAGAGACTATCCTACTCTTTCTTCAAATAAAAATAATACCTGAAAGTGTGTAAGGTTAAGTTTTCCCAAGCCTCAAGTTCGTATAAATATACTTTTACTTTTGAAGTGTTTGGAATCAGCCAAATGGCTTCAGGTTGGAAATACAGATTTATTCTTTTAAAGGCTACTTGACAAAAGATGCTCAGAAAAACACCACAAAATCCTGCCTCAAAAGCTGTAAGACAACAGGCATTATCAGCAGGAATTCTTGTCTATTTATTAATGCAACAAACTCAACAGAGATTTTTTTGTACATTTGGAATTGCTATGCAAGCATTTTGAAGAGTTTAAATGCAAACACACCAGGAAATGTTTTCATGATTAAAAGCTTTGTGTTAGTTTGAATACAATATATTATGCTTGCAGGGTTTCTACATACTCCTTTCAAGAAGTTAGTAAGTAAAGCCCATACTATAAGTAATAAATACATTTTTAATCTTGGTTGAATCAGCAGAATGGTCAAAAAAGAAAAAAAGAAGATAATTAAGGACATTCTCCTCTCAAAATCATGTCTTATACCTGAAGTTTAGTTTCATTAATTTTTGCAACTAATCTATCAAATACCAGAAGCATTTTAAGAGCTCTGTATTAATGAACAAAGCAGACAGTATGAGAACTGCCTAGATATAAACTGATAGCATAGCAACACAATATCATATATTCTGAACAGTTATTACCAGGCTGGCAGCAAAGCTACACATTATACTTGCACAACTTTTGTGCACATGGTGTTTTAAGACCCTGTTCTTAAGGTACTTCATCACTATCTATGAAAATACAAAGCAATTACAGTGTTTTACATATTAAGAATGTGAATGTGAGTACAGATGCACTCACTCTGCATACAGAAATGATCCTTATAGAAGAAAAAGCTAAAAAATTGGGCAAGGCACAAATGAGCTTCAAATAAAGAAGGTGCATTCATTGGCACAGAGATGGAAATCCTTTGGGAACAAAGGGTGAGGCAAAACCACATCCAGCAAGGGATACAAATCACCATCCTGGTTGTTGCCAGGCAGCAAATTGCCACATTATATGACAGTGACAAATAATTAAGGGTCATAACTTTAAACTTGAATGGCTGACTTTGTGTCCCTTACATGACAAACCAGCTACACAAGCAAAAGCATTTGGAAGTGGGAATCAGCTCCACGCTAGCAATAAGCAGCCAATATCTCTATCAGTTTTTATCCTTTTATTGCCAAAGGATGTTCTGCTGGCATTTACAGAGCACCCTGCTAATGAATTCTGGAGCACAAGCTAAATATGCAGAGCACGGTATTCTCTGCTCCCTTTCTGATCGGGCCCAGTAAAGACTTGCTCTCTAAGAGGGAAGGCTTGCAAGGCTGGGTGTGGAAACAGCAGTGCAGTGCAAAGCCAGGGGTTGCAAATGACCACACTACCTCGTCTACTCCAATTACTACGAAGATATTGTACATTTACTTCCATTCAATTACTTGTTATTCATTCAAGTGTTTCTCTCGATAATACTGAGATTTAAATAGCATGCATTTAACTGCACAAACGAAGGTGGGAGATTTTGGTTGATTAACATAGCTCAGCCATCACTTTCAAGAGACAAATCATAAGGCAAGATTCCTCAAAAAAAAAACCCCCCAAGTACTTCAGAGCCTGCTTATTCCTGGCACAAGGAAAAAAAAGAAACCAACCTGACAGGGCACTTAGTGACCGGTGGAAAATTAATTTGGGTCACTCTACAGTACAGTTGCCATGGCAACTGCATGCCAAATGTAGTAGGCATGCTCTTAATCAATGTTAATATAACATCAGCTATTCTTCACAAATTTCTAATCAATGTAACACAAAGCACATTTTATAATCAGATATACATTAAAATAAAATTTGTATCACCATACAGCTCCTCTCTGTCAAGGAAGAAATGTCATCACCTCTTTCTTGTGCATACAGTAATCTGTCACACCATCTTAATTTCTTGGGAAAAATTCCACATCCAAATGTCATAGAAAAATACACACATCTGACTGGAAGTAGCAGGGGAAGGGTCAACCTGAAGGAAGTTTTTTTTCCTGGATGCATGAATTTAATACCTGTGTGTTTTTACAGTAAAGCTCTGGGCTAAAATCTAAATTCAGTAACACCAGTTTAAGCCAAAACAAGTCTAGTGTCTTTAAACAAGTAAGACACAACTTTATCTGACCTCTTTTTCAAGTATTTTACAATCTGACCTCAAAAAACCACTTTTGACCAGATGTGGTAGGAACCTAATGCCTGCAACAAAGAGTAGCTTTTACACATACACATCAAAACTCTTAGCTAACTTTTTGTATTCTGATTATTATTTAAGGCAAACTTTTTCTGCTTTAGAGCCTGTTTTAACTCTTAGAGCTTAAATGTGGTTGAGCATTTTAAGACTAGACCTATCTGTCAGCTACAATTACATCACAGAACCAAAAATGCCTGAGCTATAAAAAAAAATAGAAATCATAGTTTTTCTCCTAGACAAGACAGATGTAGTTTTAGATCTTACTCCAAAGATTCTAGAAAGTAGTATATTTATTTATATAAATATATACAAATAAGGAAATCCTTGATGCTACAGAAATCACTGCCCCAAAACCAGAGGATATCTTGGTCCCCACAAAGAAAAGAAATCTATTTCCTCATTCCCACTAACTATATCATACAAGCATTCAGACCAGAAGATCATTTCACTGGCATTTTACTTTTCACAGTATTGCTACACACCATGGCAGGCTGGTTAAAATAGACTTTTGCAAAATATTACCATCTTTGAAGTCTCTTAGAACACAAACTGAGACACAGAACACCGTAATGCTGGGTTAACATGAAAGATTTCAGTGATGATGGGGTTTGTTCAGTATTTATGCTATCTCAAAATATCACTGCATTGAAGGCAACTCTGTCACTTGATGTTTCACACAGCCTGAATGTGATTTTGGGGTCTGGTAGCTTCCTTCAAGACAAGTTTGTAAACTTTACAGTTGATTGAATCAAAAAGAGGTGACTTTAAATTAGATCTCCTTTTGTTTGAGAGCCTCAAACAAAAACCCTGGTATTGAACTGTAAAGTCACCAGATGGCTGAAGCTGATGTTGACACTTAAAACCTGAATCCAAAGTTTTGTATTTGACAGAGTTTCTCCAAACTACAAAACTGAAATAGGAAAAAACTCTATTAGTCTTTGGTGTTGGACCAGGCAGCAATATTCCCCCATGTTACAAAATAGGTTCAAGAGTTTTAATCTGGATTAAAAATTAAGTATCCCAGTAGCCATTACAAGTATGCTGTTAAGACAACTAAATTAAGTGTTTGGATTTTCATTTATTTTGCAGGAGCTTGAACACCAACACCTCAAAAGGTATTCATTTCCCAAGTAAAACAATTGAAGAGTCTACAGTTCCTCCCAATTCTTGAGGACCAGACAGTAACTACAAGTTTCTTTCCATTTCCTCCTTTTTGAACACAGATAACAAAACAACTTTTTCAGCGTCTCATCTTTTCCAAGTAATTTGGTTCTGTAATTAAGAGAGTAACATCAGACTTGCAGAACTTGTTCTAGTACTAAAACAGTGAATTTCAGTGCTTTTGTTTTCAAAATATGGGAATATATGGGAAGAATTGTCCTTGGTTTGTTGTATTTTATTCTTTATTAAGCATTAAGAGGTGAGAAGATTTCGCAGCTGTATTGCAGATCTACCATCATCTAACAATAGATATACACCACAGAGGATTGTAAATGAAAAAAAAGAAGTGGATATTAAATATCAAACACCTGTTAGCTGTCCATAATATATTTGCATCTAAAAATGTTTTAATTTTTGTGTATTTTCTCTTTTAAAAATACTCATTGTGTTAGTACCCACTTGATAAAGAAAGAACAGACTGTAGAGCACACACAACTCCAAGCTTGAGAGAGTCAGCATGTTATTCTAAATCCCAATTTCAAAATTAGGTTGCCACCTTCTTAAGAAGAAGCATCCTAGTGAAACAAACATGTTTTTTTGAAAAAAGTACCCAGTTGAAGGAAAAAAAATCTAAGGTACAAAAATAAAGAGGCAAAGCAAATTATATAAGCAGTTTCCAATAAAACAGATGCCAAGTGGTCATGGCTGATATACTGCACTTAGGTTTTAAATTATTTGGATGACAGTTTGAATGAAAAAGGTGGTATTTTCTACAATGAGATTATTGTACAAGTAGATAGCTTTCAAGGCTGTTTAATTATTTCACAACCAGAACAGTTTGGATTTTTAGGTTAAGCAAATAATGTTTTGAGCTCAGAGGAAGTTTGTTGAGAACAAACAGTTTCAATGCAATAAATTCTTTATCAGCATGAGAATTTTCTAAATGCACAAAAAGATGAACCTTGAACCTATCATTATGGGCCCTTGCAAGAAAAAACAGCAGAAGAGATTAAAGTTTCAGTTCTGGATTCTCTAATATTTCTCTAACAATTCCTTATCCATTCCTTGTTTTAAGGCTAGGAGACACATAGCCAAGTAGTTTAAGTTATGCATTTGCCACATATGGACCTACAAAGAAACAGCTAACAAATCCAGATTCATGATTTAGCTGGCAAGAATAATGATCTGGAAAACAAAAAGGCCCTTTTCTTTCCACAGAATGTTTTTTAGTATTCAAGATTTAAAATTCAATTTAGCTAACCCAGCTGACTGGAAATCATTCACAGGCAGTATTGCTGTCCTAGCCCCTAAATAACCAAAATCCTATGCTCTTCATTGGAGGTGCTTTCCAAATCCTCTTTGTTGAAGCTGCTACGTTTCCACACTGAAGCACTGAGGAGCTGAAATGAAATTCCAGTCCTCCATGGCAACAGTATAATTTGAGACTATGTCTGTCATATTTTATGTGAACCTTCTTACAATTAAGCAATTTATATAAGAGACCCAGGAAGGATGTTGCACTCTAAGTTAACAGGCACCTTCAGACAAGGAAGGAAAAAAAAAAAATCAACCACGTCTTCAAATCCTATCAAGTTTTAGTCTTGGCACTAGTGAATACTTCAGCATCTGAGGTGAGTCAGATTAGGACCAGAAGCACAACATAAGGCAGTGAGGGAACATGAGCATTAGAAATTCAAGCTCTCAGAGACTTCTGCCATATGCAGGGTTTGAGGCAGTTGAGCAGAATTTGATGGTCTAAATTTGAGTTGCAGGCAAGGATATTATAGCCCCCAACAAATGTCTTATAGGTTTCAATGAAATGAGGAGATTTCCTGTACTGCAGAGACCCAACAAGAGTGAATGTCAGTGTTGCAGAGGGCTGATGTGAAAATAAGCATAGTACAACTTATATAGTGCTCACTAATTTGGTCAGAGGGGAGATTCAGGATTTATAAGATGTCTTGAAAAATAACTGCAACAATCGAGAGGTTTCAACTGGAAGCAGCATGTATTTTTGAGCAAATCCCTTTTAGTGGTTCAGAAGACAAAACTTTAGAAGAATAAAATAAAATCCAAACCTAACTGACATCTGGCCCAAGTGTTAACCACTGAACTCAGTATCTCAGGACACATTTAGCTAATGTAATGTATCCAATCACTAAGTTACAGATTCTTTCTGATGAGAGTGAATAAATCAAACAGCAAAGTTCTGCCACAAGTCTAGTGCAAGACTTGTAGCTCATCTGACATTGATTTCATTTAAGCAGTGGAAAAGGTGACATCCAAACCCTAAGAAATATCAAGATGCTTCATGTTCTATACAATTTGCTTAATACAGTGCTTTAAGCTCTATGTGAAATAAGAAAAACTTTATTGTGCTCAGCAAAATAATCTATCTTTTCCATATTATCTTACATTTGGGGGCACTGGAGATGGTTAATAATTTAAGAACACAGAACAGTTAAGTGCTTAAACTGAGTGAATGTCTGGTAGGGCCTTCACCTGATGTCAGGGCAGCTGATAGTACCTCATCCTGTCCCTTTGTTTCCAGCTGGAACTTCCACAGCCAATGCCACTTCTACAGTCATTAGCTAAAAAAACCATTCAGCATCCCTCACCAGCAGTAGTCCCCAAAACCTCAAGATCCTGCATTGTATCACTTATTCAGACAGCTAGCTTGAAAGCATGTGTGCATTGTATTTACATAATTAGTGACCTTATTAACTTGGCCCTTCAGACATTAAATCCTTATCTTTACTCTTCCTCTTCCCCAGTTCATTGCATAAACTACTTAGCATAATTATAGTTTAGCACAGTTGTAAAATCCTAACTCCCCTGTAGTTCAAGGCCTGCTGGCACACAGATTGTGGGTTTCCAGTCCAGAGGAAAAACCCTGATGATAACAAGCTAACCTGGACTGACACCTGCCAAGAGGGATACCTGACTCTGAATCAGAGTTCAGATAAACAACCATTCATTTTTAAATAAAACCTTAGCACCACATTTCCTCCCCCATCGTTTTAATTATAATACTACTGTTCCAATGATATATATATAAATACATATCACAGATGCTAACTTCTATATGAAAGTAACCATAAAAGATATATTTACATATAAAAGCCATCAATAATAATAAAATAAATTAAAAAAAAGACTGTCAGGCTCCTATCAAACAGTCAATGTCAATTAATGGCATATCAATAATTTATACCTATTTAAGAGATACAGGAAAAAGAATGTTATAGATACTTTGTGATCAGAAAACCCAACACAAACCTGCCTCAGTTTCACATTGGGATACTCTCTTGAATTTTACAGTTACAAGCAACTGAGGAAATAAAGAGACCACATTTGTTCAACAACTGACAAGTGATTAAGTGTATGTATACAGGAAATATTTAAAAAACAAAGGACACTACACTGGCTCACAATAATGGTCACAAGTAAAAAACTTGGACCCAGTTTAGAGGGTTGTGCTAAGACATCTGGGCCAAAAAGCTTCAAATCAAATAAATGTAAAAATAAATTTAAAGTGTGTTTATCAAGGACATATAACAAACTGAATGACAGTCATTAACAGGAGAATTCTGATCAATATAAGTGATGTAAAGAATGAGTAACAAACAAAATTCCTGCAGTTGTGTCCTTCATATTAAAGCACATTACTGTCAAAGATCATTAAAACACTTAAGATTTAAATATTACTGGTTTTTTGCATTATTTACACAACTATGTAAGACAGATCAGCTGCACAGACTAACTGCCTTAAGAGAGCATTAATAAGCAGGAAATAAAAGAAAAAGAGAGAGGTTTTATTTAACCTCAGGTTTTAGTAACCTTATTACTGACAAGACTACAGGTGAATCTTCAGAGCAGACAACATCAGTCTCACGTGATAATAAACCAGGCCATTTCAAGCAGGTAAAACTACACACATTTATAGCACACCTGCTCTGCACAACTGCTGTGTGTGGTAGTCTCAGTTAGCAGAGGTAAAGAAAGCATCCATAGACTTCCAAAGCAGCAACAAAAGTGTTTAACTTTAGAAACAACAATGGCAATTCCAGAAAGTACTCTGAAACCCGTAACTCTTCATCACCACACCTGGGTCCTGTTTTCCTAGTAAAACTTAGGTCTGCTCACATTAGAAGGTTTACTGGGTAGTGCCTGTGACACCAAAACCCATCATGTAATGTAGACATGGCAGGTCCAGTGACCTTAAACTTTGTATTTCAGATCAGGGGGATGCTGTTCAGGTACCTCTTCCAGCAATCCCTGTACACTGGTCCCCAGGAACCACAAAGCACATTCCTCTGAATTAAACTGAAAACTGCTTCAGGGTTGCCTCTAACACTCATGGCAGCAAATGGGCATCCACTCCACTGGGTCACTCTGAAGTTTGACAAAGATTTTAAGAGGTTAGATCACTGAATCTGTATGTTCTACATGCAAGGTCATCAGCTCTGACTGCTCTGCTCTCCACCTGCTTATCCACACTGCCTGGGAATGGTGGCATGGCCCAATTAATGTGGGGTCTGGACTCAACCAGCTTCTGCAGAGCGATAGGACCCTATTTATGCCTGCATATATTACAAATCTGCCTTTAGGGAAATAGCCACAATCATGCATTTTTATCCTTACCAGCAAAAATTGTTTTCCTTCTGCTTCACTCAGTACAAGTAGAAAAGCTGGATTGGCATTATTTGTTCACTGGATTATGAAATAATCAGGGGATATGATTGTTATGTTTGGTACTGTAAATCCTAAACATACAAATTATCAGAAGTTTCAGATGATCTTTATGTTTACAATATGCTATGAATAATGCAACTTTATAATAATAGCACCAAATTGAATAGTGCCAAAATCAGCAGATATGGAACTCCAGCTACTAAAATGTACAAGCATTAAGAGGAAAAAGAGAAAAATATTTGAAAGAAAATCTGAAATAGTACTTCAGCAATCGTTGATTTTTCATATTTAAATACATTACTTTTTCTGGAAATAACCTTGTGCTGATATACAACAAGCTCCTGTTTAATCTGCAAGATAAATATCCTATTTTAATACATTTATAAAGCATAAATAATAAAGTGTACTGTAAATACATATTTATAAACACACAGGAGGCAGTTTATGCCACTGCAAACTGCATTTATCTGCTGACTCAAATGTTTGGCTTGCTGAGTAGAACATAACTGTGTTGCACAGGTTGCACTATCAGTGCAACATTGCAACTTGAGCTGAGAAAGCCTTTTCTAATCAAAGAACCCCCAAATGCCATTTGCACTTGATGCAGAGAGCAGAGCAGATCAGTCACACGTGAGTAAGTCTGAATAGGATAGGAGATGAGGCAAAACAAAAATCTGCTTATACCATATTAACAGAATTTGATTCCTCAGGTGTTTACAAAAGGCAACAATCTATACAGAAGTGAAAACCTTTTATCCAAACATTCAGCTAGTGACAACACAGGATTAAGAGCCAGCTGCTCTATTTGCTTCAACATATCACCAACGAGCAAGAATGGCCTGATTTGCCTGACCAGACAGTCGTGGTTTTAAATTTCTATAGTAGCTCCCTCAGAAATTTGTGTCTGATTTCATTCAGAAAACAAGTCTATTAAATGTAAGGCAACAGCAAACACACTCCATTTAGGAATCTGAAGCCTAATTCTGTATACTCTAGACAAAAAAATATACCATGTCCCATTTATTTTTCTGCTTAAACTGGGGTACCAAGAGCTGGTTTTGCATCCCATATCTGTTAGAATAACTTCCAAACCATTAACCTCAGATTTGACTTCCTTCCACATGCTGATTCAAACTTTCATACAAAATACAAGACTGCAATTAAAATCCTCTTATTCACAGGCTATTAAAATTTAACACAAAATATTCACAGTCTATTATCAATTCTGGAACCACTAGGACTACAGAAATCTCACTAAGTTTGAGAACTTTTGCCAGGAATTTCTGACATAATTCAATAGAGCCGTAATGCAACAGTGATTCAATAACTTATGTTTTCAAATGTCTCCTTCAAGTCTAGCTGCTCATAAAATGTTCCAGAGCCTCGCAGTTTTCACACAATAGCTTTCAGTTTCCAATATCTTTGGGGCTTCCCCCCAATTTTACATTCCTTTCCTTTCTTCTTGCTGATAGGTATTATCAGCAGACTCCCCCAAATTTTACTGAAAAAAGGCTTATCAACTAGCATCTACTACTGGTCTGATATCAATATTCTAGGAAAAAAGGAAGGTTTCCAAAGTAACCTTAAACGTTGTATCCATGTTAGTTGGGTGGGACATGCTCTTACTTATCTGTGTGCTACATTCCTCCTTTCTGCCCAGCTCCAGTACCTGGATTCTAAATGCTTTCAAGGTGTAGACAACAAAATGCTCCAGTTTCACACTGCTACCAGAGCAATCCAAATTTCCTCTTTTCACTCCATGCCAAAGCATAACATGCTTTCTATCCCGCTGCACAAATCCATGCTGCTCACATTTGTTTCCACCAATCCATATCAGGAAAGAGAGGAGGAAGGTAACAAGGACAATCAAACCCATCAGACTTTTTTAAGAGGAAGAATTTCATAGATTAGGACAGCTCAATTGAAACAGTGCTGACCACAGTGGGACATTATGTAAGGCTATAAAGTCACATTCAAAATCAGAAAGTGATCTAATAACCTCACACTGTTCACAATTTTTCCCCAATACAAACACACAGGGCTCTTGAATGAATCAGAAGCAAGAAAAAGCAAGATATAATTCTTCACACAGTTAAGGTCTGAGTGAGCCAGTTTATTTCAAAGATAGATTAGAAAATTAAAGCTGAGCAAAAACTCAGCAATCAAAACCAGATACCACTTGTCACTCAGGAAGCTACAAGCCACAAACACTTAAAATACCCCGGAGCAGTCTTACTTCATGCTTACCTGCACTGATGCGCTCGCTGGAACTTTCCAGCAATTGGTGCCAGGCAGAAGAAACTCATAAACCATCTAAGGATTGTTTCTTACACCAGGGATTCCACTTAAATTAACCCAAAGCCACACCCAGAACTATTTATAAAACACCTGATATCCTCCTTAAAAACCACTGGTACCCTCACACCTGGTAAAGATAATGTGCCTCTAAGTCCAATCACTATAATTATATATATATATATATATATAAAAAAATTGTAGTGATTATATATATATATATATATATGTAATTATAAATATAATCACTATGAAAGAAAGTATTTTGCATATCTCCAGTTGAAAGCTGTCTACTCCTGAGCTGGTTACAACTGGCATGAAGCTGCCTCTCAGGCACTGGGGATGAACCATAGGAAAGGAAAGAACACAGAATAACTTCCTTGGTGTTTTGTCTTAGTCATCCCTTAAATTTCATCATCAGGTGGTCCTGCAAGTTCCCACACATTGTGCTGCATCTTGAGGACAGGAATGGAAAGTACAAAGACATCTACTCCAGTTGTTGACAATACACATATACTACAATACACAGCCAACAATTTTCTGACTATTGTGGGAACAAGAGGAGCCAGGAAAAAAAACAAACTGACAAATGAATCTAGTTACTATGGAAGATTTGCCCAAATTTTTTACCTTGCAAATACTTTCTTTAACTTCTGAGGTCAGAAGGCAATTTTAAGGTGTGTTTTTTCTTGGTGGGGTTTTTTGCAAGGTTGATTGAGGTGTGTTTTTTTGGTTTTTCGTTGGTTTTTTTCCTGTGTCTGTGTGTGTCTAGTTTAAGGGTTTTTTTGTTTGTTTGTGTTTTGTTTTGTTTTTTTTTCCAAAATAAAATAGATCTCCTAAAGAGTTTCCACTACCAAAAGTTCAAAGCTTCCAACAGACATACTTTAGGTTGCCTCAAAAAAAGAAAATGCATATAGTCCTAACAATTATGTAATTCACAAGCTAAAAACAGAATAACAAATTCTATAGGAGGAAGGAAAAGTAATGTTTAAGTTTTCAAATTTTAATGTCTGAATATCTTAACCTTATATTCACCTATTATCTTATAGATTAAGTTGCAATGATCTTGACTAAAGCAACATTTTGGCATTTTTTAAACCAAAAGCAGATTCATTTACATGCTGAATCAGGCCTTTATAAATTCAAACCTGTCCAAGATTCCCCAAAATGAGCACATATAAAAACTCAGTCCTGCTACACTTCAGGCTCCCAGCACACTTGTTATTGCAGATGAAACAGACACCAAGTTTTGTTCTTCAGGAGAATAGAAATTTGAACACATCGACTCAGAGCTTCACTATCAGAGATGATTTTGGTTTTGTAGAACTGGCATAAAGAACAAAAACTTAAGCTTCCTTTCTGTCAAAACACATTAATATTAAGACAGAGCTCCAAAAGACTTGGAGAATTGACACTTTATAAAAGCAGCTATCATGTTTCACACAAGGATAGATTAAAAGAACAGTAGGGCTGATTCAAACAAATTTATTTCTACAGTGCTTGTTTCAAAGGTGCTCAATAGAAATTAAAGGCCAGATTTCACTATCCCATTCACATTCCACAGAGGCAGGTATATCCAAGCCCAGAAATCACCACCTCTCTTTAAATCCACCTTTGGCTACTTAAAATTGCTTGCCTTGATGAAATTGCATCAACCTCAGTAGCCACAGCAAGCAAAGCTAATGCCAAAACAAAAGCAGTTAATTGTATAAAGTATTTCTTTTAACTGTATCTTTGCAGGGTTTGCATTTGCACTCACACCTAGGTCAAAGCCACATCACTGCCTCATGGAGGTTACTTGGCATCCTCTGTGCACTGAAACACCCTCACACCTGAAGAAGCCAAGTCAAGAGCAGCAACCTGCACAAACTTTGCCAAAACATGGTTTTTAACAGTAAGTGAGGACTTCAAGTTACCAGCCCAAAGCCAGAGTGTGAGCTGAATGCCCCTACCTCACACCTGAAAAACTGCAGCCCATCCCTGGAGGAAGAGGAAGGGGGAGAGGAAAGGGGATAAGAGTGCAGTCACAGATAAATCCAATGTCCTGCACACACTTTGCTTTCCATGTGTTTTGTATTCTGCTCCCTGACTCTGTCAGGCTCAAAACTGGAATTAGCTAATGGGCACATAACAAATTAATTCAATATTCTTCTTCTCAAGATTACATTTGGACAAGCAGGGAATTACGAGAAGTTGGAATTCAGAATGTTTTGATATTACATCTGTGTTAACAGTTCTGAGATTTGATGAGGCATCCATTAAGGACATGCTATCTATCAGATAAATAAATGACTGCATCCCAGGTTTGTGAGCTAAAAAGAAATCAAAAGTAACATGCACATTTGTGGGGGTTACAAGCACATTTATTAAGGATAAAGATACAAATGGTTAAAAAGGGATGAATGCTGTCAAGACCAGGTATGTATGCAGTTTTTAATCAGAGGTATTCCTGTACCACTTAAAAGGAAAAAAAACAAACCTCAAATATAACATCTGTACAGTAATGCATTTTATTTGAGTATAACAAAGTGACAAAATTAGAGCCCTGAAAATAGCTCAGGATCTGAATTCAAAAAACACTATTTAAAGGATGGAGATATTCTGAAATAAAACAGAATAATATTCTATATTAATGTGCTAAGACATTGTCCACAATAGGACATTAAAACATTCTTGTCTCAAAACTAAAAACTAATATGAATTTCAACTGCAGGAAATAATAAAAAGAGCTATGGCATTTGTAAATTATTTTAATATTTCAATTAGAGATGAGAAATTTGTTGTAAAGTTCATTGTAGGGAAAATTAACTGAGGGTTTGATGTTCTATGTTGAAGAAAGACTTCAACAAGGTAGATTAGGCTAGTTAGGTTCTTAGTAATTTTCAACAGAGAGAAATTCATCAGATGCCTGGAATTCTGCACTTTTGATGCCATTTCCCTGTTGCCTAGAACAAAACATAATGCTAATAGAGCCAGTGGACCAGACAGAACAAGATTTTCCTATTTTCCTACTGCATGAAAATCACTGTACCATCTCTACCTAATCACTTCACAAAATATTACAATAATTAAGATTTTTATCACTGAAACTACTCCCTTTGTCTCCTCTAATTCAACCCCATGATGTATGTAAATAACATTGTCTTCTTTCATACACAAGAAAATAGGGCATGGGGGGAAAAGGTTCCTCTAAATCCAAAAGTAGAAAAAAAGTGCAACACAAATATTTTGAAGAAGCTGGAGTGTCCAAACACAGCTTTTTATATTATTGCAGATTAGCAGCCCAGAACCCTGACAGTGTTCTGACACTGCAAGCGTAAGATAAACACACACACACCCTCCCCATCACAACAACTTTTGCATATGGAAAACAAATTAAAGTATGAAAATATTTTCTCGAGAGGCAAGGCTTTATAATCGTGGCTGCCATGCACAGTGCAGAGCGTAACATCTTGCAGAATGTTAGGGTATTTGTTGCACAGCAATTTCAGCTCTGTTGCCAGCTCGATTATCACCATACCGTGCTGGCAAGGGCAGCTTTTTCTGTATGAGAATATCTCAGAGCAGATTTCATTGTTGCTAGGGAGCTGCACAGCTCCAGGGCCCTGAAGGAAGAACAAATGCTGCAAATTGGTGGTACCCAATCAACAGTCAATCTGTTTAAGGTCCATTACTTCTCATTACCTTTTAACCATTATTTACTTTCTATTAGTTCAGACAGGATGATTGTAAAAGGGATGGCTGAAAAGGGCCAACTCAATAGACACTTTTTCAAGCCAATCCTAATTATTTTTGGTATAATTACACTGTCCACCAAAAGATAAACACAATCTCCTGTCCAAACTGGCATTGTGTTTAACTTTGCACCAGCTACCTGTGAACATATTTGGAATGTGATGATGGGAAGGAAGGACATGAACCCTTTCATACACAGCTCTCAGTATTATTTCACTGTTCAGGACATGCTGACAGCTATAAAGACAACTATAAAGTCAAGGACTGCAAAACTGAGTCTTTTATGGGATATTCCTAATGAACATTCAGGGCAGGATTTTTCATGTAATGTTTTGCTAGTGGTTTAAATTATTGAGAGAAGGACTTTTCCACATCTGTACAGCCTGAAAGAGATTAGCAGAGTGTTTCTTGAAGGATGAAGGCTTCCTGATTCTGATTTCCAGTGCTGAGCTCTGCCACATTAACTAGAACTGTATGAGGTTCCAAATGGTTGCCTGAACTTCATGCCCAAATTCACAACTCCTAGGTGTCTTCACAACCTGTGTAACTCATTCATGCACTTATTTTGGTTTGGTTGGAATGACTGTACCATTGAAGCAGGCTACCACATGTGGTGGCACAATCTCCCTGGTGCTGCAAGGTGGATTTCAGAGTCAGCCAAGTTTATCCTTTCACAGAGAGTAAAGAACAGGACTGGGGAAGGATCAATCATCTTCCTGTCATATACTCTTGAGGAGACTGGCTGGAAGATACAGTTCTGAACACTGATCTCTCACATTCAGCCTAACTCACTCTGGTAAATATCAGCCACTGCTGGCTGTGAAGTCAGTGAAGTTTCAGGGAAGAGAGAGACTTCTCAAAAACACCTCTTAATCTTTGCATGGAAGGTAAAAAAAACAACCCAGGATTAAAACCCAGGCTGCCCACGTGTCTTATTTACAAGCAACTTTGATGTCTTTTCTTCATTTGTTTGTGCAGCAGAACCTTCTTAAATGGCTGATGAAACTCACTTGTCCTGACACCGATGGGATCTGGCACATGAGGTGCCCCAGCTATTGGTAGATCAAATTGTTAGTTCTGTATTCTACAAAATCCTCCCACTTCATTCTGAATTTCTCAAATGCCTAATACCTTTCAATTCGAAGTTTAGTCTCAACTTATATTTCCTATGAGAATTTTTAGACACTTGGAATTCATACTCAATATACGAGCTGCATTTTGTGTCTGTCTGATTGAAATGCACTTTATGTAAGATTTAGCTATTAATGCCTCATTATCTGCTTTTGTTCTTACCTTCTTATACAATAACACTTCCATTGCTGAAATGTTATGAATATTTTAGTGCCTAATTGTATGTGCATTTTCATTTATTGGTATCACTTTCTGAAGGTGTTACTGGAATTGTGCTCTGCATCCCGTGGAATTCTCGGCACAAGTAACTTTGCACGGAACCTCTTTGCAGTGCACTAAAATCTTTAATGAGGATGAAGTCATTTTCAGACATATGACTTCAAAGTATTTCTTTTTAACCTTTGTCCTCTTCACAAATTATCTCCTGCAAAAATTCCCGCTTAAAAATCTTCACCTGTTGTTCACCAGTGTAATAATGCATTAAAAAATGCAATCTGCTTCCTTCCCTTTTAGTAAACCTGGTTAGTGCCCCAAGGAATTTGAAGTTTTATTGCAAAGCACATGTACACACATGCACATGAACACAGAAGACAGCTCCATATCAATGAAGTGTTGCCCTGCATGTTTATACACCTTGTAAGATTTGAGCAGCAAATGCCAAGTTATTCATGCACAAACTCATAGTGCCATTAGCCCATTTGCTGCTCCACTAGTTGATCTTAATAAAAGTTTGGTCTGGTTTGGATTCACAGCTGCTGATTGATAATATGAATGACATAGAAGAACCAAGACAGTGTGAATTGACCCAAGTACAGTGAAACTACACAGATTTTGCATAGCACTTAGCAAATTATTTTCAGCATGAAAAATACTTTAAATGTAAGCAGATTTAGGAATTGCTCTGCAGAAAGATGTCTCCTTTATTTATGACAAAGAGTCTGCAGATTCCAGCTCTTTCACTCCCTCTGTCAATGCAACACATGAGTTATCTGCTGTCACTGTGAGTGCTCACCAATTAATCTTCAGCTGCAGCCCTCTTCTAGAACATGTCACTGCTGTGATTTTGTTTCCCTCAGATGGCTTTCCTGTTATTATGCTCTCACTTTTGGATTTGTATCTTAATTACATGTTAATATTTCTCTACAAGGAAGGGGGTGAATCAATCTCATGAATTAATAGTGAACAGAGTGATAATCCAGGAAGGATAATGCATTGATAGAAGTGCTCTCATGGGATGTATTCTACAAGATTGAAAACAACAGCTCACAAAGAAGTGCACTGATTAGAAGTGATTGAAGGGGCATGAAAGTTGAGGATGGGCAGAACAGACCAAAGATGGTAAAGTTTACTTAAAGAAGATTCACATTAATTTATATTATTAATATATTTATATTAACTCATATGAAATTTTGGAAAAGTTAAAGTTATGTCATTAAAAGCTACTTAAATTATTTAACAATAAATATGGATGCATGTTTTTCCAGAATCATTTTCATTTAGTACAATATCCTTGGCATATACTAGAGGTGATGTAAAGGATCACTTCCAATCACTTGCAATTACATAAGAAAGCTTTTTCAGTTTGCTGTATGCTGCTAAATAACTTCCCTTTTGCTTTCCAGCCAGCAGGAACCATAATCAGGGCTAAACTGAAACTAAACCAAGTGATCAGAAAAAAAAAAAATGGTAGGGTGAACAAGAAATAAAACAAAATAAGCATGACACAGACCAAAATCCATATATTCATGGTAGAACTTGCCTCTAATTGGAACATGTAGATAAACTTCCATTTAAAATAGACTTGGAAAAAATAGGCAAATTGGAAAAAGAATCTTTGCCTAAACACTGTTCTATTTTCATAGTTTTTTTTCATTGCTGAGAGAACTATGGAAGTTTTTATATCAAATCTTTTTTTTTCCAGATCAAAACTTCTCAGCATTGTTTTGCCTTTTGTTTCCATAAAAGGCCAAGATTGTCCTAGAAGCTTCAGTAAATTAAGGAGGAACTGGCAGATGGTTTGTGAATACAAGCAGTTTTGAAAAAACAAGCTTCATTGAAAATTTACTTTCAAGCAACTGCTCCCAACTCCAATTAATCTCCTGTGAGAAATAAGGAGATAATACTTTCATGCTTTTTATTCCAAATATGTCTTCTAAAAGAGACAGAAAAAAATAAATTACTTAGAACCAAGAACTCTAAATAAAAAGTGTTTCTCCTAGGTAAAAAAGTGATAATGTATTTGTAAAGAAATCTGAAAACATCACACAATCATTAGGGAGAAAATCAAAAAAATCAAATGAGAACAAGATGTGTCATGGAAGACAGTGAATACTGTCATTAGGGCTGTAAGTCTATTATTATACGTGCTTAGAATTATCTCTGAATAACTACAGATGAGACAACAATAGGAATTTCAGCCTGTGCTGGGATCCAAATGATCTGATATTTCAACACTGCTTCATCAAAAACAGTTACATGAGAGTAGACTTAGTTTTGTTTCTTGTGATCATTCCATTCAGATTTAAAGAAAATTTATCTGACTTTAATCTCCTCTTCCATTTAAATAGTAATCTTTTTCCATATCTAAACCATCTAAAAGCATCCAAAGCACAGACACTGATTTTCATGAAGAGATTTTTGGATTTTAGATAGAAATACAGCAGTCAAAGCTAGAATTTTCTTCTCTGGTACTTGTATAATATTTCTAGTTACTTATTCTTGTTACAGAAATATTTATTTTTTCAATAATGAGCTTGCTATTGGTATACTTTCTTTCAGTATTTGCATTTTTTAAAACAATAATGAATTAGAGCAGCAAAGGCAAAAAAGATTACTTTTATCTGTTAATTGTACTTGTTGTAGCTTGAGTTTATGCAGGAGCATCAAAAGACCATCTGAAAACTTTTAGTTCAAATTTCTCCCAGTTTCAGCTTACTTTGCCCATTTCCATTATTAAAAAACTGCATCATTAAACCTCTAGCACATAAAAGAAGCACACAATTTTTAAGATGTTCAAAATGAGATATCATGTATGGTGTCTGTGCATTCTCATTTGTTTCCATACTTTGAAATAGTTCTACAGTCCTTTCCAGAATGAAAGTATCACATGTTTTCACTGGAGAGTTATATAGTAAGACCATGAAGGAGCTTTTAAATCATTAAAACCTTCATATATCTTAATATCATCCTCATTTTTATTTTTATTTTTTTTGCATCAAATAAAGATTAGCTTTTAATATATCATTCCTTCATGGAATTACAAAAGATCAACAGCAAAGTCCCTTGACATAAAAATGAGGGATCCAAAGAAGTTGTCTAAAGAAAGCTCATGGACTAAAATGTGTGCAAACACATGTGTGCAAACTATATGTTTTCTGAAAGGCTCACAAATGAGGAATCTTTAAATAGGCTATTTATATTGCTGGGTATTTCTGGTTTTGTTGCTATTCTCAGTGCAAAATATTAAACTCAGACTATTGCCCAATAACCCAGGAGCTGGTGAAAAAAACAATTCAATTGTATTCCTCTAGGATCAGCCAGGAAGAAGAAATAAGTGTTGAAAGCAATGGAGGTTAGTACCAGAGGGAAGCTAAAAGCACTATGTACAATGAAAAATTATCAACCTTAAACCAACAGAAAGTTTGTAAATAGGCATTGGGCTCCAAAGACCTCTCGATCATTCTCTACTTCTTTCAAAACCCCAGCCAAAGGTCTGGACTCTCATTTAAATGGGATCTGTATGCAGGAAACCTTAGAAGTCATCAGAGACTTATAATTATCATCATCATCATCTGCAGCTCTGTTATTGAGTTGCATAAAGAACTACATCACATTTCCAAAGCTTTCAGTCTTTTTTTTATTTCTTTTCATTTTTCATGATTTATTTTTCATTTCTTTTGGTGACCAGCTTCATTATGTCCCTTGAGTGTTACTTGGGCTCAGAATCTAAAGTTTCTAGCTCAGCTATAAAAAGGAAGTTTCAATTAAGCATATTTTAGAATTATCTTAATGGTGCCAGCAAAGAGGGTTTATTTGTCTTTTGGAAAGTTTTTTCCCCCTCATTCTCAATTTATTTATATGTTTTGTAAGACCTTTGCTTATAGTACTTATACTCCTCATTTTCTGAAGATTTCTTACACTTTTTAAAAGTGTTTCCATCTATCATTCTGCTCCACTTAATGCCATGGTCAGTAATGGCATACATTTCACATGATTATTAATTGGTGGAAAGTTCATGTAATCTTGAATTTTTCAAGGTTTTTGCAATAGATTTTGCAGTGTAGCTTTAATGTTTTATCTGCTCTCTAAATTCACAGAGATTTGGGTGGAATAAAGAAAAACACAGAAGGGTCAGTCCACATGACTTTTTCTTTCTCGTCCCCTTTTCTCCCACTGGAGTCATGCATCCACCAGAGGGCAATGCTGCTGCTGACAAACTGATTCTTCAAAATTCAGAACCTCATCAAAGCACTTACAGAAATTACATGAGCAACCAGAGACAGAGAAATCCTGATCTAGCAGTACATTAGACTGATTTTTGAATGGGGCAAAGGGAACCGATGAACAGGATATCACTCAGAATGAAGGGATAAAGCTGTAAGACAGAGTAGAAATTGGAGAAAAGAAAGGACATCTTACCCAAAAAATTTTACCTTTGTTGACAATAGAGATTAATATATTTAAGAGAAGAGCTCTAATTCAAATTCTGGCACCTTACCATGACTCAAGATATCAGTGGGATGTGAAGCTTCCACATCTTGCTCAGCTTTGGTTGCTTCACTCTACTACCTATCAACAATGTCCAAAAAAGTCACTGCTGCCTGCCAGAGCAGCTACAAATTAGTCAATAGTCTTAATATGGATTTTATTTAGAGTCAGAGTGATAAAACTTTGCAGCCTCAAGCTGGCAGTCCTCTTGGCAGCTGTGAATGCACCTGATAAATACAGAAAGCAAACTCACCTCCATAAATACAGAAATTCTTCAAGCTTGCAGGAATCATGGCAAAAGATGAAGCACTCAAGCTACACCAGCTACAGCAGCACAAGAAATCTTTCATTAAAAACCCAGGAAACTCAAAAGAGAATCGGTGGCTCTCATTTAACTTCTTCACACATCCAGGACAGCAGCTTTGAAAGGCCAGAGTTAAATCTCAACCTGACAGGCTGACACTGCTTTGTCAGTAGAACAGTATTGACTACAGTGGTTTGCAATCAGGTGTGAAAGTGCTAATGGCAGCTTTCATCACGGCCCAGCTCCTCCTTTAAAAACCTTTAAAATAAGTTCTCTTATTAAAAAAGAATAAAAGAAAAAAAAGGAAATATTCACAGATTTATATATATATATATGTATATATATATATATATATCTTTCATGGAGAAGTGGCTGGTTAGCAATGAGGATTCCAAAACAGCTTTATACAAATTTTTGGTTTACTCTCTAATTAGGGTACCTTAGAACCACAAGCATTTTAACTTTCAGCTAACTACAAACTTCCCAGATCTGAAGACATCTCTTTCTATCCTTCCATTGGTCTAACAGGGTAGGAGCCCACTGAAATTTTAGAAGTTTTACAGGTTTAGTTTAAAATTTTCTATGTGTATCGTTGGAAAATTGTTACCTAGCAATAGAACATACCTATTCCTGTAAAACTAATCAGAAAATCTTTAAATTAGTCTTTTGACAAAGACACATTCTGAGGTCCAACAGAATGGCCCTGGAAAGGGCCAGCTGAAGCAGAGACCACAGTTTGCTTGTAATGTTTGTGTTCAAGATTTATTAAGCAGAGGGATGTTATAAGGTGTGTTATGAGTAAGGAATTGTGGCGTTCCCAGTCCTCAGATCCCTGCCACTGCACAGTCCTGTAGTCCTGTAACAAACCTTTATCCTTTTCAGATTACTCTGTTTTCTTTGTGACAGAGACCTTTGGGCACCGATGCCTTGCCCTGGCCTTGGAGGGTAGGCCAGGTCACACATTTCAAGGATTCAGAGTAGTTAGGCTGCAACTCGTTATAGCACACTTAACATCTCATTTTTGGGCTGCCAAATCATATCCTAGTTAACAGCAAAACAAAACAAAGAACACCCACTCACACCCTCTTTGGAGATGCTTGTTTTCCAGTGTCCTAAAAACCTATTTAATTCCTCTGAATATGCAGTCTGATGGAAACCTCTCTGGAAAATGTAAGTAAATTCCATGAAAAAGGAACAAATAGCTAGCTGTAATGAACTGAACTGGAGGGGACCAATACTTTAATAAAACTGAAAAAGACAAAACTGGTCAACAAAACTGGCATATGAAATGCAACTGAAATGAGCCTCTTGGTCTGGAAATTTTAAACTGGTCATTCTAATTGTTCTCTGTTAGAGTACAGCTCTGTTTTCACCAGCACATTGTTTGCTACACCTAAGCATTTGCAGATAAATAAATCACAAGTTTCCATGAAGTATTTAGGATTTCAAGTCACTTGGTATGACTCACACTTAGTTCCATAAAATTAAAACTATTATTTGGTTACTCTGCTGTACATTGAAAGATACAAAAGTACAGCACTAAGTCTTAGCCCTGGTTCATTAGACCTCTTCAGAGAATCACTAGTTATAGATATATAATATCACCAATGTATCAGGGGTTTGATGATTGGATTCAAGGCTGTGCAATTAAAGAAAATAATATGTGAAGTCTGTGTGGTGCCAGAGAGACAAGTTTAATTTACAGATCTGGTTCCGCTCCTTACCTCTTCTCTTTGATTTACTGTATTTCTCAGATGAACTTTTCCATATTTAGAGATCTGGCCAGCCAAATCATTCATCATTCATTCATTCATTCATTCATTCATTCATTCATTCATTCATTCATTTCTTCTGTCCCTTTGACTGTCTATTTCAACATATTGTGTGAAATTTTATACATTAATTGAGGTTGTCTAGAAATGCAGTTTCCTGCTATCATCACCTAGTGTAGAAGCAAATTAAAAGTCACCTCTGTATGCTTTCCACATTTAAAACCTTTTAGGACAATCCTGTGCTGACCATATTAAAGAATCCAAGGCTATGGGGTGGAGAAAAGAACACAGGATCCAATTCAACTTTTGTAAAAGTTACACACACAGAACACCGACTGAAAAATCAACATTGGGGTAAAAATTTACAGTTCTATATTGAGGTACTCATTCCTTGCCTTATTCCCTGTTGGTTTGACAAGCACCTGCAGTCAAACCAACAGGGTTCCTGAAAAGTGGGGTTAGTTAGATCAGATGAGGCACTCACAAACAATCAGGAAATAATTTTGAATTGTAGCTCAATGCAGTTATTAAACACAGAATGTGGCCAGCAATAGGTCATTTGTGGTTTAAAATACCTAGGTATATTTCTGTGGTTAATAAATATACACTTAGGGCCAAATGGGATGACACTGATATTTGTTTTACATTCTATACCTCTGTAGCAGTGTCCAATAGGCATGTTTTAATGGAATAAAACATTGCAACCACTCATCCCATTACACTGATTTTACTTCCTATACCTGCACTACAGCTGCACCTACTCTATAAAACAACTGATGCTCACCTGACATACAGCCAGTATAAAAATTTATAAACTGCAGAACAATTCTGCAATTCTAAAATAAAACAAATTTAAAAAAAACCCAAGCAAACGTACATACACATGTGAATTTTGAAATGCAAATTAAACAACACGATTGATGATCAATATTCTCCTATTTTCCCTAGATTAAAAGTGAAAAAAAAAAATAAGGCTACCTATTTAATATTATTCTGCACAGAGGAAATTTATGAACTAAATAGCTGTCATCAGATACTTGTCACGTAATAAAAACTATGAATATTTTGAAACTAAAATCAAAACTGCAATTATGCTTTTAACTATGACTCATTGCTGATTTAGATTGTTGTGATTAAGGATGTTTCTTTATGCATACAAATTATACATTGAGTTTGCAGACTGTGTGAGAATTAGGAGAGCCCAGCTAGACATTGCTCCTAAGTGCTTGGACTTCGTGAGTGATGTTCCTGGAAAACACCGTGGCTGCCTCTTGAAATATTTCCTTATTTCTGAAAGAAATCTGGGGGTTTGGAAGCTTTTATATAAAAATAAATGTATAAGTAATGTCTGTATATTCTCATTTACTTTTTTATTTTTTTAACAAAAACTTGGTAATCACAGTGAATTCTTTCCCTGGGCAAAGAGTTCCATGTGGGTGGTTGAATGAGTGAAGAACAATTTTTTTAGAAGAAATAAATTGAGAATAAGTGGTTTTACAACAATACTCCAACTAGTACTATCCATCACACTCAAAGGAAACACCACTGGAATAAACACTGCAAAGCAATGCAAATATAGTAACTTACATAAACAAATCAATAGCAGCAGACTGCTATTGCGAGGCTGAATGCAAACAGCTCCTTTTATTAAAATGCTCCCCCATTGACCACTACCTATATTTAACAAAGATGGATCAAGTTACGAATATATTCAATACACTTCTATACATTTAATATTTAGACACATTGAAAGGAATGAGATTTTCAGAAACTTTCCTGTCTGAGAACTCGGGAGCCACTCTGGCTGCCAGACTGCCACCGCCAGAGGTTGTCACTGCTGGGACCAAAGCCCCTTCCCCATGAGCAGCTCCAGAGAAGCCCCAGGTGTCCCTCTTGGCTCCCCATACACCCCACTCTCACATTTACATGAGGTTTCCTATCGCAGTCCCACAATGGGTCCTGAAAGCAGTTTATTCATGGCACAATAGCACAGAAACAGCTCAAACTGGAGCCTTCTGGGGACACCCTGGGCATTTGTGCCTTCACAGCATGTGTGAGCCATAGCCTGGGCTCTTCCTGCAGAGCTGCTGCTGTCTCTGAGTGTCCTGTCCCCTGGCTGCTGTCACAGGTCTCTGTGCCCTTGTTGTGCAAAGGGTGGGTGCCAATTCTCAGCCCCCTGCCAGGGGCTCCAGCATCCATCATCCATCACCCCGCCTGCAGCTCCTACTGCTCCCACACAGCTACCTGCACTGGGTGGGCTCCTCAACAACCACGAGAATTTAAGCACCTTAAAAACCTCCTAGAACCTCTCTGTGGTGGTGTGTTTTTGTTTAATAAGTTAAAAGTTTGTTGTATAAATGGTTTGTTCTGTTTTCCCCCTTTGATGTTGGTTTGCTCCAAGTTGTGCCCTCCTCCTCACCACCATCGTTGTATCCCAACTCCTTTTTCTAGTACCTTCCTTCTCAGTCATTGTAACCCTACCCCTCATCCAGCACCTTCCCTGTCAGTTTTACTTAGTACCTACCCTTTGATCTAGCATCCTCCCTGTCAATCATATTGTATTTGATACCCCATTGGATTGTGTTACCTGTTCCTGCTCCCCAAGCTTCCCCATTGGTTTATGCTCTGTAAGCTCCGCCTTAAACTCCTCCCCTAAGTCTTCCCTGTTGGTCTATGATTTGTATCCTCCCCTTACTCCTCCCCCATATATAAGTTGTTGCACAGGCCGTGATTTTCTCTTTTGTCCCTGGATCCTTTGGAGTTTAAAGACGTTTTCAAACCCCGTACAAAAGACCTCCCCTTGTTCTTGCCTCCACACTGTGCCTGACCAGCCAAAAGTGCCGTAGAGCATTGTTCTAAGCCACACCTGGGGCCATCCTGCTCCCGAGGTGTGCCCCTCTCCTGACGCGGAGCTGAGGGAGAGCCGGCTCCAGCACCGTGTCACTTCTCGGTACAGCCACCAAACTGTCTCGTCCCAGGCACACCTCCAGTTCCTGCACACGTAGCAATTGTGTCACATTGGCCTCCCACAACTCCCCTTGGAGCCAAATCCCGAAAATCAGTGACCATTTCCAGTAGTAAGCAACTGAAGGAAACATCTTTATTCCTCACCACAATACTGTGACAGCAGCAATACCCAGATATCTTAGCCAGAGAGAGCATTTTGTGTTCAGACTCTCTGTGAGAAGAACTGAAGTATTTTTCATCCTCACCTGTAACAAAGAGGCATCAATTATTCTCTTCTTCGAGTTACTTTCTGCCAGAGCTTCAGTTCTCAAGTGCTCATCCATACAAACATGCGTCCTAATCTGCATTTTTCACTGTTATTTTTAATATGTAAGCCAATTATAGTTGGCTTTAAATAGAGAAGCCTAATGAGAAAATGTATCCCATAATTAAAAGGAAAATGAATCAAGAACTTCCTGCCAACATTAACTGCTGATTTTAGTGCAAGGTTGCCTACTCTTTTCTTCCATTTCTATATTTGAATGTTTGTGGAGCTTTTTTTTCCTTCTTAATTAAAAAAAAAATAAAGGTTAATATATTTACTAAGGATTTATTGAGATAAAGTTTTCCATGTAGAGACTTTTGCAACTTTTTTAAATTCTAATTTAAGTCTTTACATATCTTTTTCAAAAGCCTCAGCCTTATAAAAAGGGGGAAAAACAGGAAAAAAAAAGTTTCTACACTGGCAAGAGCTCAATTACACATTCTAAAAACAGTACAGAATTAAAGCATAGCAGACCATCTAAAATGCATTGGCTGTCCATTTATTAAGATTAAATATACATTTAAAGGAGAAAATTGTTTCTTCTTTGGCTATCTAAGAAGATCTATTTCACACCCTTCTCTGTTCCAGACACAAAACTGTAATTAACTTGAGAGTTCTATTTTGTATTAATAGAGCCCTGTCAGCAAGCTAGAATGTTTAGTATGCACTGCTCCTCTGTAGGCATATTAATGAAGAATTGCCTGCCACTGCAAAACATGTTAAATTCCAGCATTTCCATATGGTCAGATACCATGTCAAAGAAGTTTCAGTGCAGTGATTTTTAAGCTCAATGTCACCCCCTTGCCAAGCTCTCTGCACTTAGAGGCAAAAAATGTCGTTCACAATAATTTGTGTGGATATTCAAAATTTCTCACCACATTTTCAGCTGAACTCCTTCTTGACTACTTTAAGGAAAAAAACAAAAACAAAAAACCAAACCAAAATGAACAAAAAAAAGGAGATTAGAACTGGCAAAACCCCAGATTTTGAGTCTCCACCTCAAAGAAGATTTTTAAAATAGAGTTTACAGTTAAATATATCTCCATATACATATATATCATTCCACATAAATAATGAATAACTAAGGCATGAAATGGATTTGTAAGTGAAATTTTATGATGTTCTGTTTCAGAAGTACTGAAAGGCACCCAGTCAATTCTTCAGCAAAATGCAACCACTGGGTTTCCCAGAGGATTGTAAAGCAGAGTAGCTCTGACACACACAAGATTTATTCTACACTCTGCATGAGGAGGTTGATTTTCAAGTCCCTGGCTTTACTGAGACACAATGAGAAATTTACCCCAAATCTCAGCTGGCTCCTATGTTAAGAGTTCACAAGTATCAAAAGAATGCTTTAATGTCATTATTATTTACTTCATAGTGAACAAAACTGTTCTTTCTTGGACTGGTTGCCACCAGTCAAAAGTTTCCATACAGATTTCAATTATTGACAAATAAATGTTGACAAATAGGTGGTTTTTGCACACCTAATGACTTTAATGCAAAGCTGAGGCACTTGGTTAACTGACCCTGTGTTTACCAGCTTTGGAGTTACAAACTCTTAAGAGTTAAGACCATTCTTAAAATTTGCGATACAAGTTGTTTCCACAGATTTAATGGCTCAAATTATTTTTATTTCAAAGAAATGGCTAAGATGCAGGACAGAAAATGAGGAGAGTAAAGGCAAATGTTGGCTTTACAGAAATGCAGTTGGATCTGGATTTTTTTATGTAAGAATTCTACCGTGATTTGTCCAGTTCAGAAAACACCTTTTAACACCTTTAAGAACTTTTAGTACATGTTATGTGACTACAAATTTCCCTGTGGTCAGAAAAGTCACTCAAGTTCAAGTCAAACAAAGACTATGATTTCAAACTAATATTTTCTACTCAAGAAAAATCCTCTTAAAAAAAAAATAAAAATGGAAAAACCTGAAACAACAACAAACAAACCCAAATTATAAACAAATTATAAATCAAAATTATAAGTTTTAGATTAATTTTGCTTTGACACTCATTAAAAATAGATGATTTTGACTGATATGACAACATAGCAAAAAAGAATTGCTTAATTATGTCAAATATGAACTAAAGTTAATAAGATTCAATTACAGAAAGCATGTTTACAGCACTTACTTGAGCTTGCTACCACACAAGCTGTTCTACTTCTTAAGTATTATGAAAAACATAAAATCAAGACAGCTACATTAGCAGAAACCATCCTGTTATGGTCTCAACTTTGTGTCTTTCACTGAACTGAATGAACTAGAGTCACAGTTTTGAGTAAAGATAGACAAGATAAGTCTGTCATTTTAATGAGGCAAAATACTGTATGCCTAATGCCTCTGGGCAGCCCTAAAAAAATCTTTCTTCTTCTGAACTTTGGACATCTACATCATCCCCTCTTATTTTTTCAGTGCTAGTCTGTTTTTATGGTCATCCTGTCCCTTAGCTGGGGATACCATCTCTGAAGAACATTTTTAGGAAAAACCTTCAGATCATTTAGAGAATATGCAGGTTTTAATTTAAATGTCACAAAAAGTTCTTCCAAGGTTTGAAAAAAAATCACTCCTGTTTTGAGGACCGTTTGCACACATGAATCTTGAAGATCATCCTCTATTTTTTATCTATGACAATAATTGACTATAAATCCACTATGCTAATATAGTTATTTTTGGCCAAAATATGAATGAGTACTCAGGGGTTACGTCTTAATTTTGCTTTAAAATTCCATTGGCTGCATATTCTTCAAAAAGCTTCTGGAAATGCACGTTCCTGACACAATAGTTGCCATCACTATATGTTAAACTGCAGTCTACAACTTCTCAGAACAACACATATTGGGCAAAGGCTGAATCAGAGAATTAAGAACAGATTTTCAGCAGAGTTATGCTCTGCCATCTGTCCTTAAAGCTCTTGCTCTAGCTGGTTTTCAGTCTCCCAGGAGGAGACCAGTAAGATGAATATCAAGATACTGAGAAATAAGCTTTCCTTCTCTCTGTCCTTATATACATCTTTCCCTTACCTTCCCTCCCTCTCTCTTTTCCCTCCTCTTTTTCTCCACTCTTTTCCATAGCTGTACAACCGTCACAGCAACAACTGGAGAGCAATAGAAATATGCCTGAGATGGCTTTCAGTAAGAGGCACCCCGCCTCAGGTGCATCAGTGCATCACAGAAACCAGCACAGACACCTGACTCTGTAAAGCTGAGATGCAACACTTGCATTTTCACTGGGAACAGTGCTAGGACACTTGTCATGCCCACCTGTCCCCTCACCTGATGCACAGAAACCTGTCTGCTGTTGTGGCTCCTTGCAGGCACCTGCCACTGCTCCATGCCTTGTACCAGATGTGCTTCCCCCCGAGAACAGAGGCAGGGGCTTGTCACAGTCTCTGTTCTGACCCAGCCTCTGATTTCTAACCACTTCAGAACTGAGCTTTTTCAGCAAAAACTGTGGTTAATCAGGGTGCAGATCTTCCTAACACTCAGCACCTATTTAAACGTTTCATCTGTTTGCAAATTTTTCTAAGACAGCTTATTTGTTCATAATTTGAGGAGCCTGCTTGCACCCACTAATGGTAATTACACAATGTAAAAAAGCATGCACCAAATATATCCATGGAGAGGACATTTTAAAATTTTTTAAACATCCTGATCAATTATAGTAATTAACATTAGATGGTCAACATCACCTAAATAATAGTGCTTCATTCAGAGGAGTAACTGAAACCAACAATTATATCAAGGCTATATTTGCTTCCAGATGATGCACTGTACCATGTGAAAAATCTGCCTATTATCTGTGATTCCTTAAATGCCTTTCTCCATAGTATGTAATCTGTGAACTGTCTTTTAAAAATACAAAACAAACTGAAGAACTCACTGCTTTGTTCAGGAAGTGTGTGTATTGAATGCTGGAGTGGAATTAAAGCCACTTCTAGCAAAAAGCTGCAAACATGGAGCAGTGTAGACTTCCTCAAAGAGATTGAAAACAAGGGGAAAAGACCAGATTTCTGAAACACTCTGAGCAACTCATTACAGCATAGAAGGAATTAAAGACAGAAAATAAAAGGCTAAGGAGTTGAGGCAATACTGTCATAGAAACATGGAATCTTTTAGGTTGGAAAAATCTAATCACATAGAGTGTATCCTTTCTGCTGTAATGTATTTCCTGCTAAGCTGAAGTCCCCCAGGAGAATAAGGGCTAGGAGTTGTGACACTCCTCCCAGCTGCTAATAAGAGTATTTCATCTGCCTCTTGAGCCTTGTTGGGTGTTCTGTAACAGACCAGGATTCTCTTGTCTCACTTCTCACTTCACTGCCTTCCCCTGGATTCTCACCCATAAACACTCTACCCTATCAGCGTTGTCATTAAACATCTTGAAATGATTGAGACACTCCCCAGCATTCAGCACTACCCCACTGCCTCTCCTTCCCTCCCTGCTGATCCCTTCTGAAGAGTTTACAAGCATCCATTGCAGCTCTGCCATCGTGTGACCGCTCCCAGCACATTTCCACGATGTCCACCTGTTTTCCTGTGACACAGGGGCTTCCAGCTCCTCCTGTTTTCTGCCCACCTTGTGAGCACTGGTGGAGAGACACTTCACTGGGGCTATTGATTTCACCAACTTTTAGGAGAGAGAAACCTTAATCCCTCTGACTCTTCTCAGGCGTTTCAATGGTTTCTGGCGCATCAATAACCCTTGTGTCTTCGCTACCATGTGGATCTCCATCCCCTCACTACTGAGACAGCAGACTGGGGAGCTCCATAGCACACCAGCATTCAAAGCATGATGTCCTCATGCTTATCTCTATTGATCCTGGCTTTAACCTTTCCCCCCTCCTAATTTTTAGTTCAAAACTGTTTCAGTGAACCCTGCTAATTCCTTTGCAAAGATCCTTTTCTCCCTTTGGGACAGGTGGGCCAGTCTGTTATGTCTTGTATAGAGAAAACAATCCATGACCAAAACATCCAAAATTTTGCTGGTGACACCAGGCTCAGAGCCACATCTTCATCTGCTGGCTCTTGCTGGTTTGTCCCTCATGATTCCTTCTAAAAGGAAGAATAGAGGGGAATGCTCCTTGCACTTTTAACTAATTCCCCAAGGCCCTAAAGTCTCTAAGTTACTCTTGGACTTCTTGTTGGAACTTCATCACAACCTACCTCAAAAATCAGTAATGGATGATAATCTGAGGGCTTTACCAGGATAGAAGCTATTCCAGGTATGTAGGTAGGTATTATTTTAGCATTAGACTCACCAGTTTGTGGCTATGTCAGCATTAGTTTTAAAAGTGCCATGGTACCTGTGAAATATTTACTTTGTTTCAATATGTCTGAACCAGCTGCTCAGGCTTTCTTCCACTAAACTTCTGTCTGACTTGGTTATTCTGTATGACATCTAGAATGGGAGAATTGATAGGAAATAGATGCTAAGCATCTAAACTTTTGTCTCCAGGTAAAGATACAGGGTATCAGACCATGGTTTCAGATATGGTTGAAGAATGCAGTATGGATAATTCTATATTTGCTATGCTGGTCGCCAACATTGTTGTGCTCTTTTTTCAATACATACGTAATTTACTCACTGTATTATGCTTAAGATGTACATTCTGATGAAATAAAATCAACTACACAGGACAGCACCTATCTGTAATGTTTTATCCTGCTCTTTCAGTGGCTGTTTCCTTATAGTCACAGAAATATTGAAGAAAATAAGTAGTACAACCACAGGATAATCATAAAATCAATCATGACCTCTTTTTTTAATAGCTTCAGGAGTTTTTCTGTGTGGTCTTTATAATCTCACCTCCATGAAGTGAGGATGCAAACATCACAGGATTTAATTTTCCAGCAGAGGATGCAAACTGACTATTGATGAGATATATGTAACTCATGTTCATGTTTCCCCAATTAGGGAAAGCTAATGCACAACTTACCTTGTACTCAAAATTCACCTTAAATCTACACAAAACATTTTTTCAATCAAGAAAATAATTTACCTGATTACAGATGCTAAAACATCACATAACATGTTGTTACCTCAACATGTAAATGTTGATTTGCATTTCTGTACAATGACAGAGCAATGAAAGTCCTTCTTAAGCAGTGACAGGCTGGGAGCATCAAGCATTTCTCTAGAAAACCTATTCCAGGGTTTGACCACCCTCTCCATAAAGAAATGTCCACTCTGAACCTACCCTGACACAGCTTTGAACCACTCCCACACATCCTGTCCTGGATACCAGGGAGAAGAGCTCAGCTCCTCCCTCCCCACTTCCCCACCCCAGGAAGACGCAGAGAGCAATGAGGTTGTCCCTCAGCCTCCTTTTTTCCAAACTGGGCAAGTCTAAGGTCCTTACACACTGCTCACAGGACATTCCTTGGAGCCCATTAACCTACATGGGCTTTGTTGCCCTCCTCTGGGTGAATTCAAGGACCTCCAGGTTCTTCCTAAACTGTGGGGCCCAGAATTGCCCACAGTGCTGGGGATGAGGCTGCACCAAGAGTGAACACTGTGGGATAACCATCTCTTCAGACTCAGAATCATTTATTTAGGCTGGTTTGTAATTCTTCATGGTCTGATCAAGAGCAGATGATGAGAGTACAAAAAAAATCACAAGCAAATTCCAACAACATTTTTACCTAGTATTGACTATTATTTTACCACATCCTCAGGTGAAACCTGCATTGATACCTGTTTAATTCATCTTCAAAAGCATAATAGATAATTAACCTTTAATATCCCCAGTAAGCTGAATTAACAAGACAAAAATGTAATTTTTACTTTGCAGATTGGTCCAATGAGCATGACACTGGAAAGGAATATACATCTCCAGCTAGAAGTTATATTCTCCACCATGAACATCATCTAGTTAAAAAATAGTGTTTTATACAAAATACCTTTCTCTACCTAAAATGATCTTGCATTTCTTTCTAGATCTATCATTTATTACAGATTTTGTCTTAAAAAAAAAACTGTTTTCAACCTGCTACTTAATATTCTATTTGGAAATCTCAAAAGTGTTCTGAGAGTATTGTCAAATGTATGAAAAAAAGCACAAGATATTTTCACCAGAGATGAACACAATCAGATTCCTGTCCTATGGGAAGTTTTGGTTTCACTTGGGGCTATCCTCAACTGACATGATCAAGCGTACTTATTTGATACTTGTTATAAAAAAGGATTTCAAAAAGCCATGTTGATGACAATATTTTCTCCAAGATACAGATTTAAAATTAGCTAATACTCAAAATAATAACATACCCATCAAAACTTCCTATTTATTTTCAAATTCTCTATTCTATTTCAGACTGTGCAGAGTATTTATATAAATAAAAATCTAAAGAGAAAAACACACAGTTATTCTGCTAAAATTACTAGTATTTCTGGTGTGTTTAGTTTTGCTTTTCTCTAAAAAAAATACTCATGTAAGCTTACCAATATTAATTTGGGGACTTTATGAATTAAAGAAAAAAAAGTTTGATCTGAAATTTATTGCCTTACACATATTTTTAAGTGATCTTTTGGTTTTTTTATAATTAATTTCACAAAAGACTGTCAAATTTATATAAACTCTGAATATTGGATAAAAACTTTTTTTCTTGAATAGGTAATTTAACATTTCAGGCTGCTGAAAGGTAAATTTTACAACTGCCTGACTCAGGTACAGCACAGAGGAACAGTAATTCCCAAAGATGTGATGGACAACTGGACAGGTTATATAAAGGAAAAAACCACCCTGGGTATAGGCATTACATTCCAGACTTGGTTGATCAAAGTATTATCCTGGAATAATTGCTACTGGATTAAAACCAGTGACATTTCAAAGTGACAATGCAGCAGTATGAGGAGTGTATTTAATTGAGAAATCACATCCCCAGAGTATTCAAGTCACTAAGCCATTATAATAATTAACCACATCCCATGTCATTTTTTACTGTTTATGATACAACTGAGATTTCTTCCGTGCATGTCCTTATTGATTGGCAAGTCTGCCTCTGGAACACATCAGTCCTTCCCCAGAGTTTGCTTTGGGAAAATCCATTTTATCATGCATCTCTGTTCCTCTTATAAGAAATTCTTTCACTTACTTGTACTTTTAATTCCTGTGCCATTGTTATCATGATACTAACTAAAAGGATGGCATTTAAAGAAAGAGGCATAATGCACACCCTTTGAAATTGATCATTTCAATACCCCATTATGAAAAATTGTTTATAACGATTACAGACTTTATTTGTGCATTTTCAAACTTCCCTCTTCAAGAAGATATTCAACCCAGTTTTCAGATGGCCTCTAGATACATTCTAGGTGGAAATGACTCAGATGAAGAAAGAGAAGATTACAGGCATTTGGATCTACTCATTTAAAAAGGATGAAACACAAGCCTGATGCTGCAGTGCCACATCAGTGGGGAAAGGAACAGGTTGCTTTTGTCCTTCCATTGCCTCTTCTGAGCTGTGCTGTTTTCCCAATGGGACTGGAGAGCAGATTGGCTCAGGTGCTCAGAACATTAAAGAAAATTAATTAACATTCAGCACGTGGAAGTATAATAATGTATTTGTGTGGACCTGCAAGATAGAACTTCTTATGTGACAACACTGGCATCAAGGTCTTGTGCTTTAAAAAAAAAAGTTATTTTCCTGATTTTACTAATTGAGCTCTTTGCACTTACTGTTATCTACTCAATCTGGGTGCCTTGCTCAGGCCAGTTTTGCTAGGTAGTGTAAATTTCTTCCACAGCAAAAAAAAGGTGTACTAGAATAGCCATAATCACATGACAATAATAGTGATAATAGCAATTGTAAATACTTTAATTGCTTCATCTGCTTTATGTGGGAGGATGAAGTAAAGTCCACTGCAACAGAATTCCTCCCTCAGTCAGTGAGTGTGGAGAGTGCTCATGGAAACACCTTTTTGGATGTACTTTTCCTCTCACCTTGAAATGCCAATTTTCTTAAAAAAAAAATGTGTACTGAGCTCTGCAAAGATGAGCCAGTTTTGCTTGCAGAACTTCAGGTAATCATGGCATAATCTAAAAATATTAATAAATTAATTTCTGATTTGTTTACCACTTGGCTAATTAAGGATTTGGGTACTTCTCCATATATGATTATATATCAAAAAAAAAAGAAAAAAAAGAAAAAGTCTTTTGAAATGAGGGTCTAGCACGAAAATGACTCAGGTTAGGACAATCTGGTATGTTTTTATCTGTCTCAGTAGGACCTTTAACCTACAGTTATTGTTCCAGTACTGTAACAGTAAAGTTAATAAGTTTTTTATATAAATTTTTGGCAGGATTTCATAAAGGTTATAAACAAATCCATCATCAACTGGAGTCAACAAAATATAGGTCAGCAACTTGCTAAATACCAAGTATAAGATTTAAGGCAACTAAAGTTGACTAAGACGTAAGATTTAAAAGACATATGCACTTCTTATTTGGAGTTTGAATCTTAAATTATCCAACTTCACCTGTTTAAAAAGCTGTTTACTATCTACCTAACAGTTTATGCAGAGTTTTCTAGTTGCCAAGTTTTGCAAGAAAAGGTTTAGGTTACATTATTTCATAGAACTCAAATCCTCTTTTTTTTCTCCAACATGTAATTTTAGACTAAACAGAAATGCAGGAGAGATGGAGAAAGAAAATCTCTGAGAGTTTCTGCTGTAGAATATTGACTAGTGAGAGGAACAATGTAGTGATTAAATGGTGGAACTTGCTGATAGAAATTTACACAAAGATACCATATGGAAAGATACCATACCATAAGGAAAAGAACCCAACATTAAAATTCAATTAAGTCTTGTTTTTAGAACAAAGTGAACATAACTATTGATGTTTGTGTACTTTTAACTACAGGTTTTCTTTTGTACATCTAATTAAATCCCAAGAACCAATGAATTGGTCACTATGAGGAGATAATTGACCATTATGGTTCATTCACTTTCATTTAGGGAAGAGAGAGATACCACATTTTATGAAGGTTGATTGTCTCCTGCCAAGTCATCTCTAGTTAACATTTCTTTAAATTAAATATTTATTTCCATTTGTGCAGCTGGGAGAGTTTTATGCTGCTTTTGTTCTAAAAGAAATTAAAAACCTACTTGAAGTGGCACAGACACATATCAAGGGAAAACTGACAAACATATCTAATTGAAAAGTAGAAAAAGCCTTAGTTAAAAAAAGTTTTTTTGTTGAGCTAAAGGTCAATGAAGTTGTAATGGAAGCCAACGAAGTTGTAATATATTTATGACTTGGCAGTTTGCTGGAGTGAATTGGTGCAGACCCAGTGACTCCAGCTGAAACCATAATTATCAAAGAAAAGGTACCAGGCTGCTCTGCAGCTCAAGTCTTTGTCCTTACGGTATTTATACTGCTCTCTCAATCTGAATATTACAGCATTTTCAAGAAACAAAGCAACATTGTTTTATTTCTTCCCTAAAGACAGCAAGTATTTTTTCTGTTAAAAAAACAAACTTAAAAAAAAACAACTTTCCCCTTGTTGTTTCTTAGTTATTGCTCAGCTTGAAATAAAAAACAAACCATACTTTCATCTTTGTTTTCAAGCAACATGAAGTCCTACTCTTTGACTAATATTTAGCCTTTTCTCAGTGAACCATGTCCTCAGAGTTTAAAGAAAGAGACCATTAATAAAAGCCCAAAGCTAGTTATAGATTGTCACGCCTTCCTGTCTGAAGAAAATAATTTATAACATTTATTTTCTACTCCAAGGTTAAAAGGCTGAAATTATGGTCTGAGAGATGAAAAAAAAATAAGACATAGATAATGCCTTATAATGGAGAGAATAATTTGTGTAATCATTTCTCACACCAACTTAACTAAAAAATAATATCGATCTACCACATTTGTAAATAAGCTTGAGAAAGCACAGAGAGTGCTTCCAATACAGAGAGTATTGGAAATAAAAGCTGTTTGATAAACTAATTTTCATTTTTTAATCTGGGAATTTAACATATTTTCAAGCTATTCTGGCCACTTTAAAACCACATATGAAGATAATTCCTATTGAAATTTTAATAGACAAATTATTGGAGAAGTTAGCAAGTTGTATGCTGTTCAGGAAAGCTGCATTTCATGAGTTTGTCTGGGAACACTGAGGATTTGCTGCAGCTGTAATTTACCACTGGAAGATTTATGAGGTACTAAAAATGCATCTCTAGGGATGGAGGAAGACATAATAATGTTCAAGAGGTGACCAGGGTATCTGTACTGAATAATTAACTTCATTAAAGAGAAGAAAAACAAGCAGTTTCTATTTTTCATCTCAAAAATGGGGAGCAGAACCTTTGCTATGCTCTGGTTTTGCTACCTGACACCCTACAGCTACTCCCTGACCTCAGCAGAGACACAGGATAACACTGACTTCAGCAATTGTCTTTTCCCATAATCAGAACTTCTGAAGATTTTGCAAGCATGTATGAACAGTTTTCATCAATAAATAACTCCGACTCAGTAGTAATTTCATAGGTGATATACAGATTTTGCTGCTAGAAGTCTGTGTCCAGTACTGGTAGGATGCCAGATTCAATACTAATTCTGTCACAATTTTATACATTTTTTGTTTTTAATATTTCTTCTTATATCTCAGAGTTACATGCCATGAGTCTTGACTAATGATTGATTGGAACAAATTTTCTGCTTTAGAATTGCTGCAGTGGTATAAAAATTTCATCTTCATTGTCAGTGTGAAATTGTTCACATAGAGCATGGGTTCCTCTTAAGATTTCTTTTGGAATTACTTGGTGTATGCATGATGCAAACTCAAGAGTGTTTATCAAAATTTATTAACCTGGAGAAAAAACCCAGATTTTGACCTATCAGAAAAGTCTGCATGTGACCTGAAAGAGGATTAAAGTTATCAACTTTTGATCATACATTAAATCCTCACAATGAAATAAATAAGAATCATAAACTCTAGTCTTGGAAAATGTAGCTGATAACACCCCACTAATTTTTTTTAAAACCTTTCCAAATTGTGCTACATGTAGGGTATATATGTATTTCCCATCTGCTCTTTGAGGTGAAAGTGAATTAATCTAGTCAAGAATGGAAAGGAGCTATCTGCATCAGTGATTCCTTGTCTAAACTAGCTAAGCTTTTCTCCAGAAAAACAGGGGGGGGGTTTGTTCTTTTTCTTTAGTCTGAGCCTGTTGTTTCTGGGAAGTGTGCCAGTATCTCTATAAGATATTTTGCTTACCATCCTGATATAATAGTTGGGAAGTTTCTGATCTTTTTCTCAATGTAGAACTATCCAGACAATTTCTTAATCAAAGTCAAATGATCCCTTGCTAAAATCTTCAGGAGGTATTTAGGCATGGATCTCTCTTGGAAATGCCAACGAGCAAAAGGACATTAACAGCTTTGTGTCATGGCTACTTGAACTTACTTTGTAATCCAAATTCATGTTTAAATGCTTACATTATAGGTCAATTAATTATGTGAGGCGAGGAGATTAATTATTAAAAGTCAGTTTATCAGGTAAGTTTTAGAAAGGAATAAATAATTTCCCTGAGAAGCCCTTAAATCAGAGGGGAAACTTGTTCAAAACAAACAGGACTCCTAAAGCAAATAAAATATTTTTTGTTTATTCCTCTTCCCTAAAAATACCTTATTTGTTTCTACCCACAATATTTTTAGTGGAGGATAAAGAATTACAATTCTATGAAGCCTTTATGAGTCAAGTTTACTAACACAGTCAGTGAAAACAATTTGGATATGTCTCTGAAAATTCAAGGGAAAAGGCATGGAGGTGGGAACAGATTTATTGGTGAACAGTTCCAGTATTAGTTCTGTCTTTCAGCATCTCTTATGACCTTTAATAGTTCTTTTGTTACTGAATTATAAGCCTATCATTTACATCAAGACATTGGACTCACTGGATTAAAGAAATCTTTTTGTGACAGGGAGTAGCAATATCCTAATTTTGGGCATACACGTAATTTCAGTTGCAAACAATAATGCTTTAACTGGTGGTGATCCCAAGTAGTGGCCAACTGTCTTTACATTACAAATTCCATTTAGAATAAATGTTTCTAATGAGGAGCTAGATAGTTTCAGTTTTTGTTGTTTTGGGTTTTTTTACAAGACATTTGTATATTGTAGAAAAGTGGGAAATGAAGTTTTAGCAGATGTGGTGTATAACAATCTCAACTTCCACTACTCTAATGAACAAAGCTGGAAACCCAAACCCAGACCTCAGAAGACAAAGGACTAAAATGAAGAGCCCAGAAATCTTTTTGAAATCTCTTGGGTTTCAGTCCCACCTAGACTCAAAATAGAATTCTCTTTTTCTAGCATAGAGCCAGGTCTTGGAACCATTGGGGTTAGATAATGGATATCAAAAACACAACACCCAAATAGAGAGATCTTTGTGCATTTAATGAAAATGTGGTAGGAATAAACTCAGAGACATTTCAGAAGGTGGCCAAATTCACATTTTGGAATGCATTAAGAGACTTCCCCCAGTGTTCTGGAGGCCTAAAATAAAAAGCTCATTAACTGTATAATCTCAACAATATCTGATCCACACAATGAGCACTTTAACACATCATCTGTACCATGGGGGTCATATCTCCTGTCTTGTTTGAATTCTGCTTTTGCAAAAGCCAGGCTTTTGGAAGAATACATTACAGTATGTAGTTTTCAATGATTTCCATTCTTTCTCTCCCTCCAGAACTGGACATCAAAAATTTATAGCAGGCTATGAAAAAATGATGCTGAACTGGCAATGCTTTTCCTGAAAGAGGGTGGCTCCAAATGGCCCCAAAGTTTAGTAAATGAGGTAAATATTAACCCTGATGTATAGGCTTTTCGTCAGAATACACCTTTATCTTTAGTAAAAAAACTGAGAAATGCATTAATCTCCCACAAATCATTGAAGGAAATTAAAAATACATGCAAATACAGTCCTAGAGGGGAAAGGTTTGCACTTAGAACCAAATTGGATAGAAACTGCCTGGTTTATGTATGAAAAAGCCATCTTTGCCACAGGGTGACAGATCCAGAGGGGGAGTACTTGACTACACTGTCCTAACAGTTGAATGGGGACTATGAGGTGCTAAAGAATTATATATATATATTTTTTTTTTTTTTTTTATTTTTTTACCATTTCATTCTTTGAGTTGAATTTCCTGAGTTTCCTGAATTTAATTTCAGATTTCTGTCTGGTTCTGGAGTTTTCCACACTCCTGTGTGCTCAAGGCAGTCACACCTACTCCTTCCTCCCCTCTTTAGCCAAATCCTAGTCTGGGATCCTTAGGTATCCTAGCTGAGGGGCTAATGGAGCACTAATGCATCTTATGTGGCTCCAGTAAGCACCACCCTTTTCCTTTCCTTTCTTTTCATAATAATTATTGGGATAATAACTCACACTAATGTTTTGGGTACAGTTTTGCAATTAAGATTCAGCCACATAGCCCTGAAATGGTTTAGACTGTTAGTGACATCTGAATGAATGTGTGAGACAGAAACCTGTAGCTCCAGCTTACTTATGCCTGGATCACTGCATTATTTTTAAAATGCTTTTTTAAAAAAATGTAGTTCAATATCTGGGGTGAGATTCATTGCTATCCTGCTAGCTCACACAGAAGTTTTAAGCAAGGAAATAAGATGGACAAACTCTGTGCATGAGGAAGGGTGTGGCCAGCGGGTCAAGGCAAGTGATCCTGACCCTACTCTGAGCTGGTGACACCACATCTGGAGCACTGTGTCCACCTCTGGGCTCCCCAGTTCAAGAAAGACAAGGAATAACTGGGGATGATCCAGCAGGGGGATACAAAAATGGTAAGGGGAGCAGAGGAAAGGATGAGGGTCTGTTTAGCCTGGAGAAGAGAAGTCTGAGACAGGACTTTATCAGAGCTCACAAATCTCTTAAGGGGTAGCTGTCTATAGGATGCGGCCAGAGTATTTCCAGTGGTGCCCAATGACAGAAGAGAGGGTAAAAGGCACAAAGTGAAATACAGAAAGTTCTATCTTTTCCTATGAGGAAAAATGTCTTTGGTTAGAGGGTGGCAGAGCACTGGAACAAGCTGCCCAGATATTCAGATATTCCAAACCTGGCTGGGAGTGATCCCAGCAAGCTGCTGTAGGTGAACCTGCTTTGGCAGGGGGGGTTGGACTAGATCTCCACAGATCCCTTCAAGCACCAACTGTGCTGTGATTCTGTGAATTTGGATTTGAAAAGGGTTTTATCACTTGCAGCTTCCCCTGAAACTACTTCATCTTTGTAGAAAGCAGATGCTCAGCCCTGCTGATATATGGCTGAAACATATGGCTGTGGATCTTAAAGTTAGGAAAGATATAAATAAAATATGCATGACTTGAAATAATATCATAAAACACTATATATAGAGCTGTCTTAGCAAAAGTTCAAATTAGGATGGCCACATATTTATTAAAAAAAAAAAAAAAAAAAGAATATTGTAATAAGGAAAGAAAGAAGATAGTTTGGTATTGGGTAAAAATCCACTCCAACACCTTGTTTGCCTGCAAGAGCCTGATCCTAAAAAGACCTTAAAAGATGCAAAATCTTGGGTAGCAGTACACATTTCTTAAGAACTGTCAGCAGGGAACATGCCAAAAATCCCAGCTGTTCTATAAAAGTATTTGTGAATTGCTTCATCAAAATAGTAATTTAGTCCATAGATTAGAAATGAAAAATTAACTTTTAAAATCCAAAATGTATATTAAGAAATAAAGTAAAAGCTATGAGGGTTTTTTTTTGCCCCTAAGGTAGATGGTAATGCAAACAGTGCTTTAGATATAGTGGAAAAATGTACTCAGTTGTCAGGGTCGATTCAAATCCTTTTTATTAGGAGTAGCTTTGCAGCTGTCTATAGGATCTGTTGGCTCAGGTAACAGGAAGAGTCTGCCATTTGGTTCATCTCCTCAGGACATAAAGAATTTGTTTATCTTAGGGACATAATGTAAAAGATCTATGAAGTCAACACAACTTTTTCAAGTCATAGGATTTTATTTTTCTTTTTTTAATAGGAATCAATTAAAACTCCTGACAAGAAATCCAAGAAAATTCCAAGCAAAAAAGGCTTAGATTATATATTAGAAAGAAATTCTTTCCTGTGAGGCTGGTGAGGCACTGAGAACAGGTTACCCAGAGAAGCTGTGGATGCCCCACCTATAGAAGCATTCAAGGCCAGGTTGGATGGGGCTCTGATCAAGCTGGTCTAGTGGAAGGTGTCCCTGCCCATGGCATCCTTAATGACCTTAAGGGACATCCTTAATGTCCCTTCTAATCTAAACATTCTATGATTTCATTAAATCATCACAGCTCTCTTCCAGGCAGTGAAAAAGTTACATAGACCTTTCCTTGAAAGGATGCAGAGTGACCTCAATGCATTTTCAGCACTAGGAAGAAATAGCACTGTATTTCTTTCTATTTTTGTAGTCAGACATAATTATAACATACATTAGATTAATTATTTTGGGCCCTAAAGATCTTGAAAAACTGTTTTTTATTGATATTCTGGTCTTTCATGCTTGAGCTAGATTTGCTGTGGAGGGAAGGAGCAAGAGAAGGCCTTTGCTCTGGTTCCCAGTGTGAACAAGGTGGGAAATAAGGAGAAACTGGAAAACAAGTTCAGTGCATCTGCACCAGCAGTCAGTCAGAGGACACTTGAATGCTGGTTGCAGTTATGTGGAACCTCTTGATTGTCATAAAATGAGAAGCAGGGTCACATTTACCTACAGCATTTGTCTTTGTTTTCTATCAAGACTAACTCAGTCCCACAGTATCTCAAACATATCACAGCACACACATGTATTTAGAGCCTAGAAAGAAGATTTCTTACTCTGGATATAAGACTGTTCTCACATCATCTCTCACATTTTCAGATAACTGACAGAAGGTTCATGCACTTTCTCCACTGTGATAGGGAAGGTGTATATATTTTTTTAATATTCACAAAGAGAGAGATTGGGTATTTATAATAATTATATTGCTCTATATTTATTTCTATTTCATTACTATTCATAATAACCAGGAGAATAACCATTCTTCTGGTTATTATGAATATTAATAAAATACAGCAATGTAATTAAGTATAAAAGTTCTTCAAATCACAGAAATATTTAGGCTGGAAAAGACTTTTAATATCGTCCAGTCCAACTGTTAACCCACCACTAAACCATTTCCCTAAGTGCCCCACCTACACAACTCCTAAATACCTTCAGGGATGGTGACTCAATCCCTCCCTGGGAAGCCTATTCCAATGCTTCACAACCCTTTCCATAAGTTTTCCCTCCTATCCAATCTAAAACTCCCCTGGCACAACTTGGGGCCATTTCTTCTTGTCTCATTGCTTTTTACTTGGGAGAAGGGACCAAACCCCACCTCTCTATAACCTCATCTTAGGTAAATGCAAAGAGCTGAAATAGTTACATAATTATATAAATTATATTAATTATTATATTTATATATAATATTATATATATATTAATAGAAATAGTTCAGAAAAAAACACAGATAAATTGTCATAACTAAAGTAAATAAATATCTTTTGAGGGGGAGGAGTTGGGAAGTTGTGTTTCTTCCCTGGAAGGCTAAATTAGTGAAATAGTATAAGCTTATCTCTCCTGTCATTTGTCACTGCCATTGAGTGTGGTCAGTGTTAAACTGGGTCAGAACACAGCTCTTGGTTTCCCACTGCACATTCTGGTTTATGATCTCAGAAACCCTTAAATGAGTAAGGTTTGAATACACTTTCAAGGACTTCTCAAGACTTTCTTTCCTATACCTATAGGAAAGAGGTATTTAGGTGATTCTCTACAGCACACTCCACTTATTTCTAAAGTCCAATCAGATCCTCCCAGAAAAAAATGCCATATACTTCTAGAAAATACCTAACTTGCATCATGCTGCACTGCATTTAGAGGTGTCCTAGCACATTCCTCTGGCCAGGGTGCACCTTACAAACACAGATGCCAAATCTGTAAGGCAATGTGATGAGGTAAGTCCCTGCAGCACATGTGATGCTCAGGCTGAGCATGTGGCCCAAGAAGGCTCCAGATTGCAGCCAGATTTGTAGCCGTGTATCCTTTTTTTGATTATGATTCAATGAGTCTCACATCAACACTATTTCGGTAATAGCCAACATCGACAAAATGTGTTACTTCACAGAAAGTTCTGAAAACCCAGTTTGTATGAGATTAAAAAAAAAAAAAAAGTTTTTAAGCTCCAGCTTTTCCTATAAAGGAGGAATTATATTTGACCACAAGGGTCTAAAGAAAATATAAAGATTTTTAAATTTTATTGCTCTGTTATGGACTTATGATATGCTGATTCCTAAAGGTAAAAAAAAACACCTCTGAAGTCAGTATATTACCTAGTAAACAACCAACCTTTCAGTTGATTTCCTTGGCCTACTTCTTACCACCTCCAAAGCCACTCAGAGAACTTTCCTAATTTAAATAAAGCTCAAGGTCATAAGCTTTACAGGGTTCTGTCCATCACCTTATATTCAGCATTATATCTTTGTTCAAACACTCATTAACAAGGAACCAACCAAATAAAAAACATACTTTGATGACAGAAACCAAAGAAATATCTCTGACTTGTCTACACAGACTTCTAGCTGAGAGTGTTCCTATGAGGTTCTTTGTTCACAGTGCTACATTTCAATAAATAAATACAACAACAACAAAGATGACAAAGTTCTTACAATGCAATTTACAGCAGAAGTTGAGATTGCTCACCCTTAGTCTGGCTGTCTTCAGCATGGAATAGAGATGTTAATCATGGAAATGGTGAAAAAAAATCAGATCCTTAATTAGTGTGTGTTGTTAAGATGGAGAGATTTTCTATAACTAACAGATTTTTTGAAAAAAACAACCCAAACCATCAACTTAAAAATCTGGTTCATTAAGCTTTTTTAATTACTATTAAGATGACTGTGTTTTTTAAGGGGTTGCTATTTTTGATTCCTTTTTTGCACAGAATATGTAAGTCCCCATTCCCATTTAAAAGAATAGATATACTGTGAGCAGTATTTTATTTACTTTTCTAATCTATTTTTTAATGGAGAATCACTCTTCAGAGCACCTTATCAATTATTTAACAATACATGCCATATATAATTTGAAATAAAAAAAGAGGAATTTACTATAAAATAAATGTATTTCAGACAAACTTGCTATAAAATAAATACATCTCCTCTCTAACTCAACTTGATTGTTTAGGTCTTATTTTAAGGTTTTATGAGAGAGGGGACACAGTTTTCTCTCCTGGGAGGTGTTGGTTTGCTTTACTACTGATCCCTGCTCAGATATGTGCAGGAATATAACATTAATTTATGGAAGAAACTATCCAAATCATATTCTTGTGTCTTGCCTTTTTCACAAGCTTCAGCCATGATGCTGCTCATGTGAGTTTCTGCACCTACACTAAGGCAAATTGTATTTATTTTATTCAATAGTACAGAGTTCTTGAAGAGCACTCAAATTGTCCTGCAATTTAGTGTTGCTTTTAAGAAATACCCAACAGCATCTTGCTATGTTCCTGCCACATGATACCTGCAAAAGTGAAAAATCAGCTTGTAAAACAAAAATAAATAAAAAAAATAATGTTACTTTTTTTCAAGAAATTGGTATGCACTTCATCAGGCAGGGGGTGAGGAAATGAATCTTCTTTTGCAGAGTATGACTTCCTTATTACTGGGAGGGATGCAAGAGGAAGGTTGCACAGAACTGAGTCAGCACAGTAAATATACACAAATGTGAGTGGTACCAGAGTATTTCACCTTTTGCATATTAGGGGTCATTGCACTTTATTTGTAATGATAATACTGCAGGTTTCCTGGATACAGCTTGTATCTGAAGTGAAAGTGATTTTTCTACTATTCATATATGTGGAAAAAAAGTGTTTCTGTTAAAACAATGAATTGGGAATAAATTACAGTGTCAATACAGGACAGTAAGAATTGCTGGTTATTAAAAAGAATTTCTGTCTTCTCTGGTTTTTACAGTATTGTACATTTCCCTAAAAAAGCATTCTTTATCAGACAGAAGTGAGGTGCTAATAGCAACAGAAGATTTTCTGATCACAATGTATGGCTTGTTATCCCAAATATTGCCTGAATTTATGTTATGGTGGAGCAGAAGACTCAGGATCTGAGTTTTCAGACCTTCTTTTGAGAGTCACATGCATTGTGCATGTTGAACATATTGAACAGGGGAACACACCCTCATCAACAGAAAAAGATATTAATAATATTTTAGGAGATGCCAGAAGGACTATGATCTCTCTTGATGAACAGGTGTTTGAGGACATGAGGTTCTCTATAGATAACTATCTACATGGAGTGAGGAATTATCAAGATCATGTAGAATAAGCACAGGAGTGGTAGAGTTTTTTGAAGCCTTCCTTACCAGCTTGTCCCCCTACCTAATATTGAGAATAGAATGATTTTAATTATAGTCATGGAATCTACTCTTAATTACATATTTTATAGACAATTTACTGAAATCATATTACATCTTTAAAGACAGTGATAGTCTGGATGAAAATGTTGGAGCTTAAGTTATTTAAAAAATACGAAAACAAAAGTATTGCTAGCTTCATATACTCCATAAAATAAACTTCTAAAATTTTAGTTTAAAATTGCTTTTTAAAAAATTATTAAGAGCAATTCATATTCTTTGTGGAACAAGAAAATTATTTGAATCTGTGGTGATCTCAGAGCATATTCTGACATCTAGTAGCTTTTAAGAAAAATAACAAAGCCAGAAGTTTCACACTCAAAGAAAGAAACATTTTCAAAAGTTCCTGCTCTTTGTACACAAACTCTACTCAGTGATAAGAAGACTAGACCAAAAAAAAAAAAAAAAAAGAGAATATTGAGCAAGGTGCCTGCTGAACAGCTTATAGTTCTTCATTTAAGCAATATGAAGCAAAGATTTGAAATGCTATTCAGTTTGAGGGGGAAAGACATGAAGGCCAAAAAGTCCATGTAAATCTTATGATTGCCAAGTTTAGGAAAATGAGGAGAGCATGCGAGTTTACAGGCAATGAAGGATTTCACTAGCAGCAGGACAGTTTGTAGATGGGTTTAAACACTAATATTGGATGGAAGAGATTTAAAATTTCACAAGTAGGGGTGAGAAAAAGATCTTCCCTCATTTCATTCCATTCCCCCTGAGGCTTCTCTTTTCTGGCCTTTTTAACCTCTTTTGTTCCAAGACTGCTTCAAATGGGAGCAAGAGGGAAAGGAAAACCTGTTTAATTAGCACAGTGCGATCTTTCCCCATGCAGGAAGAGGCTCTCACATCTTCCAGCACCCCTTCTCAGTTGGCTCAGTCATTTGTGAGGTGTTTGCCAGGCTCTCCCCTCGCTGCTCTGAACAAATGCTGCAGCACTCTGGGGGAACATTCAGTATGAATGGGGCCGGAGAATGTGCACAGCAATTTCTAACATTTTCCTCGGGAAAGCACTTTATTTTATCTGTTTTCATCTGATAACAGCAAGAGGTGCTTCCACCAGAAAAATATTCCTGTTGCATGAATTTCATTAGCATAGCTAGGGAGCTCCAACTGGGTACCAAATGGTAGGACTTATATCCATGTATATATTTTCTGCCATATGTCAAGGAGTTGGCTGTATCCTGAGAACATTATAGTTCTGGCTGATTCAGCACAGTGAACAATCCACAGCCAAGCATTCAGAAACAGGGGCTTAGGGCAGGGAATAAGAATTTCCATGTCAGTTACTTTCATTTGTAAAGGTAAAGAAAATCATTTGCTTATGAATGTCAGGTCAACTGAAGTTCCTGTAAGGAGGATAAAAATACATCACCTGTTACAGAGAAATGCACAAGAATTCTGGCCAAAAAATGTGCCTTTATTTGTAGACCTACAAACAATTTTGTAACCATCTTCTACACATATAAGATTAAAATTCATTTTGCTAGCAAAATAATTTAAAAAAATGAAAGATAGAGTTTATCTGTCTACAGCATATTATCTTACTACATGTTTTCCCATGATAGAAATATTTCCAAAGCTAGAAGTCTGAGGTCTTTCTTTTTATAGTTCAAAGAAAGTGTGGAATTGCAAAACATATCCTAAATATTTATAAAATGGAGCAATGGCATGGAACATAAAACCCCAAAATCTTTCGAGTGTCTACTATGCTCATCATTTGGTAAGTCAAAGTTTAGTGCTTTACCTATGACAGCATTATGGGAGATATTTCTGTGAAAATAAAGATACAAAAGATGAATTATAAGCCTCTACAAAACGATATCGTATTAAAAGTGAGATTTAAGAACAATCTAAAGAAGCAGCTCTGGGTTCAGTATCTAACAGTACCAGAAAAGTGAAATTCCCATGAAGCAGTGCTCTGTCACCATGGCAACCTTGCAAGGTAGCACAAAAGGGTTCATCTTTATGCAACGCAGTTTTATAAAATCTATCATCCTAAATGTGACAGCATGTAGGATCTTGTGGGTCTGCTGTGACACCACAATGCATAGGAGTTATTAAATATAACCAATGCCTCATTTATTACCAGTCAAAGGAGCTACCTTTTAAATGCAAATGTTGAAAATTAAAATGAAGGGTTTAATCAGTAAAGCTCCCTAACCTTAAATTACCATGGGGAGAGTAACAATATGGGCTCGCTGACATTGTGTTTTAAAATATTAATACCAAGATCTGTGCTTATTTTTGACAACTGTAACATGACCTTTAGAAGTAAAAGTAATAAAAACAGTATGACCACCATTTTTTGAAATAAAACCCTGTAATCTCAAACCATAAAAGATATACTAATGGGTGATTACAAAGGGGATTACAGTGCAACCTAGTGAGTGTATCTTTAACAATTCACAAGGCACCACTTTTTATCACATAAATATAATTTATTATACTTAAAACCTGCTTGAGAGCAAGGTTACCTGGCGAAACTGCAGCAGGTGCTCCAGGTTAATTTGATTCAAGTTATTTTCTGCAGAATGTCTGATTGTGAATGGATCTACCTATTGATCTCTTGCTAAGATCAATACATTTTTTTCATCACTGTGAACCACACAGGGAGAAGAAAGGGAAGGGAAGAACAAAAAGAGAGAGGGAGGGAGGGAGGGAGGGAGGGAGGGAGGAGGCTTGATATATATTTATTGCACAGAGGATGGTATCTCTCTTTTTTTCTTTTTCCCCAAATGTCATTCTTACTGTGAAAAATCATACAAAATAAAATCTAGAACAGAATTAAACTAAAGTATGCAAACTGTAATGAATCATAAACTTTCAAACACTGTGATGAGGTCTTGTTTTTCCCAATGTTTGTTTGCCTTTTTTTTTTTTTTTTTTTTCATACAGCATTTATAAATCGAGAGAAAGATATTTTAAATGACCTTTAGGATGTCAGAACATTCACAATTTTGGCTTAGTGAATGTAAAGAAAATTCACAAGTAACCTTCTTCTCATGCAACTGCACCATAAAATTAACATTTTCTTTTTTTTCCTGTATTAGAGTATAAGCCCATGAACTCAGGCACGGAGTCAGTAATAGAAATATACACCCAGATGCAGCTTTGTTTCAAAGGTTTTGTTTGTAGTTTAGTGTGACTAACAGTCATGTCTCTTAAGCAAATGTCTTTGAAAGTCACCACTACAATCCAATTCTTCAGAAATAAACCAAGGTTTTGAGAAAAATTCAACTAGAGCAGGCATAAATATGCTTTTCATATAAGTATAGAATAGTACAGTCTTGATAAAGACAGAAACTAAAGTCAGGATTATCTGCAGAACCATCTTCTCGTGTAAGTGCATTTTGAATTCCAAGTAAACTCATAAGGGAGGATAAAAATGATACAAATGCTATTCCATGTGTCATGAGGACGAGACAGCTTTCATACAGCTTTTCACAGGAGTCTGATGGCAGAAGAGAGACTATTACCACAGGTTAGCCAGCTGCCTGGACTCACCCAGCAGGAAAGCAAGCCCTGCACTGCTGGCAAACAGGTGCCCTGGCACCACCTCACGTGACTCTGCCACAATGAAGAACCTTCCTCAAGAAGCATTGTTTCCCATTAATCCTGGATGGAGTAATGGGAAACTTGAAGTTACATCATTTTTCACAAGTACCTCTGAGGTGGCCCAAAATTTAACAGTGGCTGAATTAGATCCTTGCTGCTAGCAGAATTTATGAAATAGCATAAACCTTCATAAAATAGACCCATTGACTTCTTTACCCTTTTCTTGCTCTCCAATTGCTCACATGAACATAGAGTTTTATAAATGTGAGGCTAAGGCCTCATTCCTCAATGTGATTATCAGCAGTGGAAAAAAATCTTCAACAGAATGTAGAGAAAAATAACATTAAATAAACCAGTAAGTGATATCCAGAGCCTTTCAGCCTTTCAAAGACAGCACCTTGAAAGGGGCATTGCTGCTGACCTGCCATCATAATGCCATGACTAAGATTTCATATTGAAGCAGTTGTAAATTAATCAAAGAGTTGTTGGTCCTCCCCCAGAGCAAAATTGAATGGGGGGCAAATAAATGTCAAATATAGCAACTTGGTTTTAGATTGCAAGCCCCAAAGCCTATTTTGTTATTCCTATGCCTTAAGATCAAACTATTCAGACACCAAAACCACGTATTTCTTCTCATAGAAATAATGTCTTTTCAAAACCAAAAATTATTCATAGGAAGTGGTATAGTTAGAGGTTTATAGTTTACATCAACCAAAACCAGAATGATGTTTAAAATCTACTTAGCACATCTATGCTTTTCCTGGCATCATACAAGAGAGTCATGTTTGATTGACTACAACTTTTTTCAGTCAGAGGTGATGAAAAACAGAATCAATGGTCAGATGAGAAATTTTATCTTAACTACAGCATATTCCCAGCTCTGAAAGCAATTTCTCCTTAGTATTGCTCATATTAAAACTACATCTTAAATAATACAGTATTGTATCCTCATCTGTGTTCTAATTTTAATACAATAATTAACAGTAACTGCTTACCAGCTTTGATTAAGAAATTATTTATAATACTTGCTGAACTTGATATCTTCACAATATCATCTAATTTATTCTCTGCCATTAATTTATGACCTAGTCTATTTTTGTGACTGGGGTAGTTTCTGCATGCTTGTGCAAATAGTTGAGTGTTAAATAATAATTGCTTTCCCATATGAAAAAAATAATTAGAGAAAAGTTTAGAATCATTCTTTAAAATTTCTGTAAGATGTATGACTTTAAACTATCAAAAATAGAAAGGCTGAACTGCAAATCTCATTTTAGTCAAGAAGAATTTCACCATTGACTTCACTAAGGATGGGATATTGCCCTTCCAGAGTTTAACCAAAAATTGAGTTCACAGAGAGAAAAAATGTCAATGTATTTAGTTTTGATGTGTCTGAGTGATCTGATTTTAAATTGATTAATTCAATTAAAAGCTTCAAAAAGGATTTTATAGAAACACAAAATTAGTGACTGACATTTATACTATTCAATCTATTGCTTTTTAACACAGATAATTATATATTCATTTATTATAAACATTTAAAACCTCTACACTTTTATAAATTACAACACAAATTAAAATATATTTTAATGACATAATCTGCCATAGCTCAAAGTCTTAAAGACTTCCATTAAAGCCCAAAGTTAAAAACCTTCCTTCAGCAGCTATTGACTACTTCAAGACATAGATTGAGGGATGTGTATTTTCATTTCTTAGAAGTGGATAACAAAGAATGTACAGGACAGATGGATCATGGCAAAGCAGTACTGCAAGTACAAAAAAAAAGAAAAAGCAATATTGAATCAATAGTAATATTAGCTATATTGATGATCCTTTTCATTACTATAATTCTGAACACAAAACAAATTTCTACCACATCAGCCTGCCAATAATATCTGTGGGCTGCATGAAGGTGAACAGGTGGGGCCTATTTCCACTTTCCTGAGTAATTCAATTGTAAGAGCAGCACTCTCCATTTACCACACAAGCAAATTAGTAGCTTGTTTCATGTCAGAATATTGGCTTTTCTAGAGTTATATCCAATTCCTTTACAGTAAATAATACCACTGTCTACTCTCTTACATATTTAGAGAAATTAGTTGTTAATACCAAGGGATGGATTATGAAAACTTTTCTCACTGTGGAGGAGCCACTGCTCACACGTCTGCACCACAAAACTGCTCTTCCAGCTTGGAATTCAGCACAGAGGAATTCACCACTCGTGCTCTGCAGCATCTTCTGCCTATTGAGGACTCCTTCTTAGAAGAAAGGTGCCTTTTGTGAAATCAGTGGTCTATCCTTGACAGCCTCTCTCATCGCTTGGCCACACTGGACTTGCCACAATGGACATATCTTCTCCTGCACTTTCAACACCAACCTCTTGGACTTCAGGCATGTCCTGCTTGGCAACTGGCAGCAGCTACAGAAAAATCTGGCTCCATATTTAATAAAGTATTAACTTTAATAACCCAATGAAATTTCATTCTGTACCATGCCTTCAAGTTGAAATCTTCCTTATGAGAGTGGGAGCATTTCCTGCAGCTGAACAGCAAGACATGGGGCATCAAGTGTTTTGTCCTTCCTTCCAAAGAAAACACAGAACAGTGGAACTTCCACAGAAGATTCCCAAGAAGTAAAATTGTGAAGAAAAATACTGGTTCTGCCGTCTCTGTCCTTATTTTGATACGTAAAACCCATTGAAAAATCATGGAATTGTTCAGCTTGGAAAAGACATCTAAGATCATCATCTAGCTTTTGATCACCCTCACACAGATTTATGTGCATTCTTGCTCAAGTTGTTTCAAGACAACTGAAAACTAGATAACAACATAAGTAATTTCATAATAAGTGCTAGAATTATCATACAAAAAAGTAGTTATCAGCTGACATTTGATAATATAATTCCTATGCAAATTCTCAATGGATTTGTAAGGCATTTTCCCTCAATCCTACCTTGTAAATTAATACTTGTTTTCTTGAAGAAGTTATTAAATCCTTGAAAGATGATCTGTAAATCTAGAAACTCACTTGCAGAAGGCTGCATTTGACAGCTAAAAGGGAACCTCATTACAAGATGATATTCCAAGCTCAATCCATTGGATAGCACCTCATTCAGCACACCTCAATTTTCACACTTACTTTTATAACAGCAGACAAGTCCTGAGCCTCTGAGTTCTGGAAGGGAGATCATTTTACATCCCACATAGTCTGGGATGACCAAAACCTTAACTATTTTCTGTGTGTATCTCAGTCAGTAGTAATAAAAGATTTGTGCATGTGAGACTTCTCCATCCTGGTGATTCTGCTGTATGTGCTGGATCAGCCTGTTTCATGGAGCAGAACTCTGCTCTCCATGCTTCAGGAAGGCTCCAGGCTACAGCTCAGCCCTATTCCCAGCTTTGGGATTAGGCATGATGTAAATATTCCACATTGTGCTGTAATCTTCATCTCTTTAGAATTTATTTCCAGACCCTCAATAGGCATGAAGAGAGAGGCCAAAGGCCTAAAAAAGACCTTGCCCAATATTTGAAGGCTAATGAAATGGCAATATAGCTCACATTTTAATGAGCTACTTAAATCAGGCCAAGAGTGTATAACCATCATTGCAATCAGAAACGCATAATATTTTAGCTACTTTAAAATAGAATGGTTTGATATAATAAAATTCAATGTAAAAAACAAAAGCTACAAGTTGCCAAAAAATACCACATAGCTGTGGACTTGGGTGTGCCTTCTTAATGTTGTCATGCTGAAATGCCAAAACTGAGACCTCTGCAAATTCCTGAAGAAGATTTTGATAAGGACTGTTTAAATCTCACAACCTTTGCTCAGAAAGCTCACAGTTTTCACTTTTACAGTACTAAAATTCCCACAGTACCCAAAGGCACTTCATATTTCCCCCTTCTGCTGCAGAACAAGCCTGTGTGCTGAGGTAGTGCATTCTGGTGGGCAGGATTTCTCCAGCCCTTTGGTTAGATCTCTGTCAGCATTGCAATGCTTAGGTCCCCTTTGTATAGCTGGCCTTCAACATGAAAGGAGGTTGGGTTTTTTTTTTCCCTGCAAAATTAATGGTAAAAAAGATTGACTGCCTCTGGATGTATAATTCAATTTGAAGTATCTGAAAAATGTTACTGAAAATCACCTCTATTTGCCAAAAGCTGACAAGCTATTTGCACAAAACCATGGAAAGAATTCTGGGAGATGTCAATAATGAATAGGATAAATGTTCTCAAGCTTGATAACTAAAGGGAGTGTGCTGATAAATTTTAAATGCATTCAGCATGCTCTAGAGTCACTTTATATAGATATGCTCCTGGATTAATAAAAAAAAACCCAGTAGTTCTGAAAAAGTGCTACTTTTGTTTTGGATTATTTGACATTTTAATGCACATAAGTAATGACTGAGTGTAGTTAATGTGTGCTATGTATTTAGTGTAATGTATATAATGTATGCTATTTCCTCGTAAAATTTTTTAACTTAAGAAACAGTGAGGGGTTTGGGCCTTCTTTCCTTTTTCCATGTTTAGATATGAAGGTTTCAACACACTCCTTTGGGGCAAATACAAATGTCTGGGCACCATATTCAAGCACATTACTAAACAATAACATATTTGATTCTCTTCACTTTATTTTATTATATATTTCACATTAGTCTTGAAGCATTTTTGCTTCAAGGTCTTTTAAACTATAATAATAATGTAGTTATGGAATAGGTATCTAGAATACCTAATAGCACATGTAAGAGTTAGGTATTTTTCCTACTTTTAAAAAGCTATAAATGTTCATATTCTGGAAAATCAGATTTTATTTGATCTATTTATCTTTAGTTAAGGCTTAGATACACAAAACATAATACAAATTTTAGGGGAAATGGACAGAAGATCTATTTACATGTCATTGGTAAAAAAGGTATAAAATAAAACTTGGCTTGGCTGTTTCCACTTGCTGATTTCAGAGGCAAATTTCTGCTCTCTTATGCCTTCTTTTGCTCATTTCTTCATTCTTTTGCCACCACTTTCACCTCCTTGATTTTGTGAGAGCACTCTGCTACTTAGTTTAGCCCCTGGACCTGATCTGGTTAGGCAAATATTATAGACCTCTGCTTAAGACCTGGAGGTCTTGGGGTTTTGTCTTCATTAACCTTCCTTTTGATATAGACCTACTTCACAATATCCTTCTCCTCAACTGGTCTTAAATCACCCATGCTAAATTACATACAGCTCTTTTTAATTCACTGTATTTGCAAAGATACTTTGCTGATGTACAGGTAATGATCAAATCAAGCCTATAGCTTAAATATTTAATATTTCTTTCAGAAATAGGAATTAAAATACAGTAATGAGGGGAGCAGAATGGTTGAAGGAAGCCTTTCTCAAAAAATGTTGTCATGAACTTAATATCAAGTAATTTTGTTATCAAATCAATTATGAAAATTGAAGATATGGAAGCGTTGGAGTTGAAGAGCCTTTGACAGAAACAGCATTGTTGAATTCTGATCACACATCAAAAGTGACAGAAATGCATAAGCAGGGTTCTTCTTTTTAAAGACTAAATGAACAACCAGAGAGCTTGAACAAGGCACATATTCCAGGCCTCTCAGGCAGTTTTCTCTCCACTCTCATGCCAAGCCAGGACCAAGGATTGCCAGGTCTGGGTTTTCCACTTCTAAATTGTGATCCACTCCCACAGCTACAGCTTTTTCACCCTCCCATTCTTCCAAACTTCTCATTTTCCTGACCCATGGAATATAAGAAACAAAGTGGATGAGTGGTTGGCTTTATTAAAGGATTTTTTGTGGCCTACTGAGTATTGGAACAGTCAGTCCTAGGAGAAAACATTGGCAGGAAATAGCCATGGTATCTTAAAAATTTGGGAGCAGTACCTTACCTTTCTCCTAGCAACAAGGAGACACAGTCAGTAGGAGAATAGAATAATAAATTTTTTTTATGACTGTACTTCTATGGTTCTTTGGAGCCTTCTTTGAGATGTCACAAACACAGGTAGTTTTCAAATCTGTCTAGAACCAGGTTAAAATGTCAGGACACTGAAGTTTCCCCACGTAGTTTTCTACTGAATGCCTTAGCTTTTCAGGGAAAAGTTTTGAATACAATAACCCAGAACAGGCTGCTCTGACTACTGTGTGCCAGAAGTCGTTGTCCTCCCACACTGCAAGCATCTCAGAGGTGCTACAGGTATTTAATTAGCAAAGTGTTTCACAAAATAATGCTAAATGTTCACTCTATGAGGAAAAACTCTGTCCTTCAGGAAAAAAAGAGAGACAAGAGATGCATAAAGTTTTAGTAAAGTTCCTGTCAGCTCTACTCACCCTTTTAGTATTCTCTGAGCTTTCCACTTAGCATAAGAAAAAAACCCCTTTCTTGCAGTCCATATTCACACTACTGCCTTGATCATAGGAAAAGTGAACACCTTCAGTGCACGATAATTAAGCGCACCTGTAATCCAATTAGTATTTCATTGGTCTCCACACATGCAGTGGCTTTGTTCTTAGACCATAGAAACCCTGTTTATTACTCACTTTAAAAAAAAATACCAAACAACAAACAACAACAAAATCTAAAAAACAAGCCCAAGCCCAAAACGAAGCAGAAGTAAAAACAGCCCAAATGCAGCTTGAACAGCATTTTTAAAAATATACACACCTATCAACAACATTTCTCCCCTTTCTCTCTTGCTCTGTGTCACTGATGATAAATTTCTCTTCCCAAACCATCCCAGACTGGCACTAATGTCTGCTTGGTTTCGTTCCTAGTGCCTGTTTACAGACAAACCCACTACAATAAACTCAAACACTGAAGCAGTCAGAGGTGTTCCATGGAGAGTAACTAAAACCAAATTAATCTAGATTTTGAATCAGACACATTCTGGAGTACTGGATAGTTTTGTTTTTTTTTTTCAAATAACAAGCCTGACCACATCAAGAGTCATGACCACACTTCACTGATACTCAAACATCTGCTGAAATTATCAGCAGATGCACCACAGGCAAAATGGGAATTGAGAACCATATTTTGAGGTACAGAAAGTTCATGCTTTAACTGCCAATTAGGTTTTCCTCAGTCCTTCAGCATAATGACAGACACTGTGCAACCATGAGCACATCAGGGCTTCATCAGTTCTCCTGCTAAACAATGTCTCCTGTAAACAGATGCAACACAAGAAAAGAATATAAAATATATTGTAAATGTAAAATAAAAAGAGATTGTGTGGTGCTTCTCTCCCATGTACTAATTTATGTGAATTTGAGTATTATTAACCAACATAAATGATACAAAATGACCTAATAAGAACTGCTGGAGAGTCTAGAGTTGTTTTTTGAATGGCTTTTTCTACGTTTTGTTTAGCTTTTTGCTGTCAATTCCTCTGTGGCAGCCTTCAAATATACAATAGCATCCTCGTAGTGACATTTTAATATGCCCTGTTCTCAAACACTCCCCAGAAATTAATTCTCTGAGAATACCAGATGCTGCCAGTTCTGAGGGATGACACTGAGACCAAGAAGGAAGCTGCTCAGAGAATTTCTGAAGTGCCCACACTCACCGTGTAGCAGCACAGGAGGAGCCAGGGCATGGATTTGCCATGTATTTGAAGCCTGTTCCTCTGTAACACACCACTATGGCTTGAACACAATCCAAAGACATGGAAAAACAGCACTCAGCTTTTCCTTATCTGAATCCCACTTCTCAATCTGAATCAGAATTCCTTATCCCACTTCCCTGTGGCTTTTCCCCATAACAGTAAGTTCACTGATGGCTGTGTAAGTACCAGCTTCATCAAGGACACTGAGGTAGGTTAGAAAACAGGGACAGATGTCCCAAAAGAGAGGTCTCCTCTTAGCTACTCAAAGAGATGCTTCCATAATATAATGCTGATAATTAGTGAATAAAAGAGTAAGGAAAAAATTGTAGGAGTGATATCTTTCCCCATCCAAGTGAATATGGTTTTTCATTTTTCCCAATGACTCATATTCAGCTGCTTGTACATATGTTTGACCCATTGTATTAAGAAATTATCAATCAGGTGTTAATAACCCAGAGGCTGTTAAGTCTATAAGGTGACTATCCTCCCTGCTAGACAACATGTATTACCAGGGAAAGGTTTAGAATTTTTTTAAACTTGAAATATTCTAACTCCATTGAATTAAATAACTCCTTAATTTTTTTTCATGTGTTCTGGGAGAAACTACATAGTCCCATTTGTCTTCTTGAATTTTAGCAAATAACAGGATCTTTTCCTGGCTACAGTAAAACTGAACGTTATGAAAGTGTTTGAAGTCTTCATGAATAAAGATAATTCTGATGTAGAATAATAAGTCCTTCAATAAAGTAGCCTATGATTCCATCCTCTCCTTTTGTGTGAGCATATTGCAAATAAAGAAGACTACTTAACTCTCAGTTAACAATAACTTTGAATTGTGAAGTTCAAAGAGAAGCTAAATATTAAACACTGACTTCAGTCTTTAAATTAAAAGACTGGGTCTTATAAGTTTGAATCTTTCTTCTCTCTAATTCAGAGCACTCTTATGGGACTGTGTTGCCCTCTAGTTTATAGCATTTTCTAGATTAGATCACAATTTCTATTCCTCATTTAATTTGCCAGCTTTGTATATACTTTTTCCCCTGTATAAAAGGGCAGATATGAACAGCTCTAGCTTTTCTGCACAAATAATCCACAACAATGTTTTTTTCCCAGGGTTTATCTGGTGTAGTAGTCACTGTGTGACAAGGTAAACTCATTTTTTACAGTGTAACTTGGAGACCTTCAAAACCTATTGCAAATCTGTTATGAGAACCTGTATAAAATAAAACTAATGAATAGCACAAGGCTCCTGAATATGAGATTAACTGCAGTATTCAAAGTGTTCAAAATAAATAACCACAGCAAAATATTGAAATTTGAAGAGGATTAACCTCCCTTTGATTCACACTTCCATGTACATTGGAGGTTTTCCCATGAAGGTATTTCAGTTTTTGTGCTACATCCTGGCTTAAGGGAAAAATGCTTTGGATGGTTTTTCCACTTAGTCCATAAGGGCTGGACTTGGGGTAGCTCATTGACACATAACTCCATCTACACAAGAAACATGATAAAAGCTTCACTAATAAAGCAAAACTGGTGTGGCTTTTGTAATGTCTGACAATTTTCTTACATGTTACCACAGTAATTTTCCTGTTCTGTGTGATTCATAGGCTTCAAGGCCAGAAAGGTTGTTTTTGATTATCTAGTCTCATTTCCTGCATAATACAAATTACAGGCTGTCAGCTAGTACATGAGAGACCTCCTCTTTAAGCAGTTTAACAGCTAAGAACCTAGTAAATGTATTTTTAGACTTTCTGAAGCCTGCTCTTCTGACTTGGGTCTCAAGAGTATGCCAACTAGGTAGAGGAGCATAGGCGCATTCTTGCCTCCCAAGGTGGATAATTAGCATGACCTAGATATATGTACATTTCTGAGAGTTATATGTACTTATTAAAAGCTATAGGGCTGACATACAGATCTTTTAGGTGTTTTGAAAAGGAAAATATTAATTAAACTTTCATTTTGCTTTTATAACAGCTTGAAAAATGCAGAACTCTCAAAAACCTGTTTCTTTAACAAGTCTATTCATTTCAGGGACAACCAAAATGAATAGTCTTGTTAGCACGGTGTAACTCTATCAGCTATTTTAGAGCACTGGATAAATATCAAATGCATGTGTTTTCCTGGAAGAGAGAATAAATGACACATAATGACACATGAGTAATTTTTATTACATATTTGTCATTATATAAAGCATTACAAAACCTGAGATAGAGCCATTTCTGAGAGGTAAAGTGATGAAGTGCAGCAGGTTCCATTTACCTGCTAATGTGACTACATCCTGAATGCAGCTCCATGCATGTATGGTAAATGTGTATATGTTAATGTAAATTGTTGGGGAATTTGTCCTTTAGAATTGTGAATGACTTACTGTGTTTTACTCCATTTATTCAGTGTTTCCCAATATTTGCAAAAGGAATACAGGAATTTATCCTCTACACAGTAACCTGAACAGCCCCTTCTTTGCTCTGGGGTAGTATGTAGCAGTAGACTAACACTGGGACTCAGGTAGCTTTGTGTAATGCTCAGAACACAGATTTGCCATGGATATTCTCCTGTCTCATACAGGATGTATAAAAGTTCTGTACAGATAAATATGTGGCATGAGAATCATACAGAATTACTCATTTCCAAGTCTAGCTTTGTTGATCCAACCTTGCACTTAGATACTTTCACATTATTCTTTTCTGAAATATAATTTATCTTCCAATATTATAACACAGTCACAGTCATGGATAGTATTCTTATTTGGATAATGCACTGCAGAGAAGTATAGAGACAAAAAAATCTGCTAAGGACAGTAAAAAATACCAGTGCGTGACTGACGCAGTCACAGCTGCATTTTTTGTGTTTGAAGGTACATAATAATGTAAGAACCTAAGAACTTAGAGGGACAACCACAAAGTTCATGGTTGTCAGAAGCATTGGATGAAATGAAATCACCAGTTAACTACTTGTACCCCAATGATGTAGGCATGTTCAGGTAAATGAAGATTAAATTAAAATAGAACCCTTTGAAATCTCCAGTCACTTTTGTGATGATGTCAACATAGTGTTACAGTTCAATATAACCACAGCCAAATGACTCTTCTAAAATTGAAAATTACAGAACAACTAGTCAGTAGTTGCAGGTTAATACTAATAATATCAAATATCCATTTTAAATAAAAATCCATTGATAGTGCAAGTAGCATTTTCAAACAGGCATTTGGTTTTAAAACTAAATTATGGTTTGTTTTGCACGGCTTCAATAGTAAAATCACAACTTGCAAACATAGTTTTCAATGGTGATTTTCATGTAAACTACTTTGGTGGGATTTTAAAAATATTTCTTCTGGACTTGTGGAAATACTAAATGTATATTGTAAGTACCTTGTAAGACCAAGTGGTTAAGCAGAGCCATTAACTGAGAAAATCAAAAGACCAGCTTGTATTACCAGCAAAATGCCTTAATGCCCTTTTTCTGAGATCAAAAGCACTTATCTGACACCTTTTGATATCACTCAGGTTCTTCCTAACAGAGACACTCAGGTTCAATAAAGTAGGAAAACAAGTAAATTCTTCCTGACTTCTAATCCTGATGTTGCTGCTGGTTGGGAGTGGGGTCATGTAAGTACCAATGCATCTGTCATCAGGAACCTCTCAGGTTTCTGTCAGCTTAAAGATGCTTCAGAAGCAGAGTATTAATGGTTACAGAAAGATGTTTAGCTTCCTTCCCTTTGGGTGGACACTCCTGAAAATGGAATAACCATGGCTCATGACATGGAATTCAGGACAGGCCTGTTAGCTAAGTGTAATGTAACCTACTGAAAATTTTCCAGACTTATTTAATGCTGAATTTTGCTTTCCAGGCAAATTCCCCCCTGTCTGAAGAGTATGCAAAGGCAGATGAAAGGAATTAGACCCAGCTGCTTTTATTTCCTCCCACCCCCAATACAGAGAAGCTACTGAAGTCAATGCTGTGATGCCAGCAGTACCAGGTGTTCTGTGGTAGCCTCTTGTTACCCAAGGTTGCTTCTGTACAGCTTTATTAGTTGCCAGTGAATCAGTCCAGATGCTTCCTTTCTTTAAAGAATAAATGTCTACTTTGAGCAGAAAAAAACCAAAAAAACTGTACCACAACCTCTAAGTCATAGCAGCAAATTACAAAAACTGCCTTTAAATGAAATGCAGTGCTGATCAGAAAATTGTTCTAAGTGGGTGCCAACAGAAAAAACCCTTGCCCTGAATATAAATTTAATGAGGAAGAAAGGACTCCTTTCACTAGAATAAATTAATTCAATAAAAAGATTCAGTCACTTTTGTTTCCTCCCAAGTTTGAAAAAAAAAGCAATATCTGGATAACAGGTTGGTATCTATGAAAACCATTAAAAGAATAATGAGGGCAGAATCTCATAGCGAAGTCTGTGTTCCATGTGCTCCACACTCATTTCCTATGAGAGTCCCCCTTTATGCTCCTGAACTTCCCAGTTCATTGCACAGTTTTACTGCTCTGCTAAATTGCTCTAGGTGGACCCTGAAGTACATATAGAAAGCAACCTTAAAGCAATTAAGAACATCAGGGTTATAGAAGTCTTTGAAAAGCAGGAAAGAGGTATATTAGTAGTATCTGTGCAAATTATATTGTTTAATTAAAAGAGTTTAAAGACAATAACTCAAATTTCTGTCATTTCTAAGTACCTTAGCATGTTATTATCACCAAAGAAAATTCCTGTAAAAGTAGGTTAAAAAGTTTGTATGTAGCATTCTCATTTCTACAAGAACAATCAATTCTGACCTCACTTTTTGAATATTTTTCGATTCCTTTGCACGGAGTTCTTCCTGGTAGAAAAATATCAATATAATGTGCATTTAAGAGCCTAGTCTCCATTTTCAGTCATTTAAGAGCAGTCTTCTTAAGAGTTCTTCACTTTCATTAGATTTAGATTCTTTAGAAGCTGTGATAAAGTTTAGTCCAGAATTTTGTAACCCTACATGTAGACAAATACTAGAAATGGTTGAAAATACTCTTCCTTGGGGCTCTAATTTCTTTCCCCTTAGCTGGTGAAACTCCACTGAGCGAGATTGATTGGATTAATGTTAAGATCAGCTGAGACTTCCCTTCTGAGATGTACAATAATTTCCAATTACTTTTGATTTTCACTGAAATAATAGAATTTAGACCTGTTGGTCTCATTTGTTTAGTTGCTCTTGTAGATTCCAAGGACTGAATTTTATCCTTGGAAGATACAGTGCAATCTTAGGGTGAAATTGAAATCTTCAGTGCCACTCTGCTATTTGGCTCAGGTTCAGAAGGAGGCTCAAGGATATTCCAACATCCAAGGAATACACCTCTCTCAAATACCTGTTTCACTGGAAATTTCTATGAAATATGTATAAAACTCTCATGGAATTTCACTGTGCAAAAAAGATACAGACTACTGCAGCTTTAAATTCTCATTTTCTATGTACATTTACACTTACATTAAAAGAAAAGTTTTCTTTAAGGAAGAAATGCTATTTTTTCCTATTTCGGTATTTCTTACCTGCTGATTTTTAATTTTTTAATTTTTTTACCTCTTCAGAGTGACAGCTTAACTGTTTTCCATTCTCAATAAACCCCCTCATACTCTTTGGCCTGAAATACACATCCTTCATCTTGAAAGAGCTTTAATATTACTTTGAAAGGTTCTCTGTCAGCACACCCATCTTCTGGATAAACCTATGCTCAAAGTGGAGCCTTGTGCTTTAGAAGGCAAAATATCACTCATGTACTATCTCCTACCACAGTGTTTACTGGATCCAGCAGAAATCTACATATCTGCAAATATAACATTTGTCTTACATTAAGTTTATTTAATTTATTGTCTTTTCTCTGAATCCATAGGAAGTCTATGAAAAACACACACACACATTATGTGATAATTTTGAGTGACATCAGAATGATTCAAAACATGATAAATTCTTTATTTTCAGGGTGGTAAGGCACTAGAATTCTTGGTGTGGATTGGACATTTACCATGCAGTGATTTTTATTTTAAAAATAAATGTGTTCCCCTTTCATCAGAATGTTTTTGTGACATTTGTGGCAGGTCCTTACAATTCCTTTTTATACTGCTGATGAGGAATCAACCATCTCAGATAGAATTTTGAGTGTGTCTCAAGGAAGAATTTGCATTTCTGTTCCTGATGTTGATTGGTTTCTTCTGAGCCATGTGCTTCAGATAGAAAACTTCTTCATCAGACATGTTCTGCTGCATTTTTTTTTTTTTTTCTCCTTGGGGACTGTTAATTGATCATATTTCAACATAAATTTGAATCTCCAGCTTCAAATGTCAATATTCCATGGTTGCAGGGTATTCACCCACTGAAGTGCAAGGAAATTACTTGCTTCAATGCATCACAATAAACATTTAGTGTATAGTTCATTATGATATTCAACCAAAATTTGAACATATTGACCATACAAATATAAGAATAGTACAAATATTTTTTAGAATGTATATTTGTAGGCATGGGGGTGTGGGTTACACAAAAACTTACTTATAATAGTTCTGGTGAACAGCAGCCTCTATTTAACTATACTCATGAGATTCTTTAGAGAAAAAGAAGTCAGAAGAGATATGATGTGTTTGTAGCTACTGCACTTTGCACTTTGAGGAACTTTAAAGTTCATTAATTTATTGAAGAATTGTAATGCACATTAAAAATAATGGTAATTTTCTAGAAAATATTTTTCAAATTCTTATGCTCATAATTTTGTAAATTTTCCAAGACTTTCAGAATGCTTGGGGCTTGCTAAATGGAGATTAAATATTTAAACCTTGTTGACTTTTTTATCAGTAGAAGCAATTACAAGATTGAGTGGGGAAGCTCAAGTTATCCGTTCTTCTCCAGTAGCATCACCTAGAAATAATTTCAGTTACCCGACCCTGGCAACCCCATTGTGTGTCAAACCCCTAAATTACCTCACTCTGGTTCTATCAGGGAATTTTTCCAACCAGCTGCTGTCACCTAGGATATATAACTATGTGAACAAGCCCAGAGAGTTGGGAATGCCTTCCATCCGTGTTTTGTGCTTGCCAAGCAAAAGCCAGCTGCAGCTGAGAAGGCATGAAACTGAATCCATGTCAACAGGGCACTGAGCCAAAAATAAGGAGCTGAGCTCGAGCCCATGGCTGTACCAAACTATTTACAGGGTTTCTGGACTTCTGGGGGCTTGGGTCAGGGAAGGCTGGGCTATGGGTGTCTCTCAGGCCCACTCTGAAGCAGCACACACAAAAGCAGATGAGGAGAGGACAGCGTTTAAACGATCCGCAAAAGATCAGAGGGTGCAAGAAGCCAAGACCATTTCAGTTCTTCAAAACCAGAGCAAAAATGAAAGTCATTACAGTAGGATGAAGCTGTAGTTGCAGGAAGGCTAATGACTGAATTCCACGCAGTCTGATGTTAGAGGAGGTTACTGGCACAAGGTGAGGTTTGTGTGGCATGACACAAGCACTACATAATTACTTAGCTACAACATACCACTTCTGTGCTCATGATTGTTTAAGGATTTATTTAAATTGCTTTTATTTTTCAGTGCTCTGTTTTTCCAGCTGTCAAATTAATTGTGTGATTGATAATTAAAAAATTCGTGGTGTCACTTTGGTGTTACAGATATTGTACGACGCTATGTGCAATAAAAACTTGCCCTCCTTTGTCAAGATGTTGACACGTACATAAATTGCCATTCTGAAGTCTTTCTTCAGCATTTATATACAGTATAGCAAATACCAGCACATCAAAAGCCTGCAATCTAACACAATAAATTGCAGTTGTACTATCAATCTTTCGGCAGAAACACTTATTGCCCAGCTAGCTAACATTTAAGAGTTTTTATGAACCTGAGTGACTCATGTATAATTTAAAGCTGCACATAATCTCTAAAATAATAGAACAGGAGTATGAACATAGTATTTAGGTACAGAATGAGTAATATATATATAGTCAAAAGTATGATAATAACATATAAATAAACTATAGGTAAATATATATATAGCCTTAAGAGAACTGCAGCATAAAAATGAAGTAATACGTGTCAGAGGTATAGTTTCTGAAATATAAATTCCTTTCATTTCTCACCAAAAGAATATGAAAAGGAAAGGATGGGATTTATTTATTTATTTTTTAATAAAGAAATTGAGTGTTTTGCAATAGTTGCCATGTAAGTTTAATTGTATTACTATGCATCACAAAATAATCCTGACTTTGCTGAGGTAAGTCTATAGGTGGAAATGGTTTTATTAGACCACCTCCAACAGCTGGAGAGAGCAGAAAAATTTGTTTGGGCACAAATTTGTTTGGGGCAAACCAATCTGCCTGTTATGAACAGCAGATTTAAGGTTTGCTTCAAATTCAATCAAATGCTCTGAGCATTTTCAAGTGCTCTAATAAAAACATCAACACCATCTACAAACCTTATCTTGCCTATTCCTTTTCACCATCAGAGCTGCAACAACCGTGCTGCTAAGCTTCTATATAGGGAGGTTATTTCCAGGGGATGAAAAAATAATTAGTAAGTATTTCTGAATATATGGTGCTTTTCAGAAAATATAAAAAATGTCAGTATAACTAAAATACTGCAGATTTTCCTAGAATTAGGCATAGATTCTACAAGGAGTGATTTGTGGGGAGGTTATCCAGTGTATCCCAATTTAGGTTTACAACTAAATGACAAACATCAGGGGCACTGTGAGATGGTACTGAACTTGGTATTGCTTGCCCAGTTGGAGAGGCTGTCTCATCTCTCCCTCTGTCAACACCAGGTCCTCACCTTGTCAGCACCCTCCCCTGAAGGTGTGTATTCTGAAGATACACTGAATTTTTTTTTCCCCTTTTCCAGTATCCCAAAGAATATCTACACAATGAAAGGTGATACTTCAGCCATTCATACTCTTCAGGACAAATTACCTTGTAAAGCTTGTAAGTGTTTTATTGCTTATTTTTCCAAAATAAGATTAATTCATGATATAATCACCCAGAATTTTACCATTACTGCCCTTGAATACCTCTCAAGGAATGGAAGTTATTACAAAGGTGTTTCCTCTTTTTTCCCTTCATTCCTTTCTATCACCCTTTTAATGTTTTATATTTTTATGTGTTACAAATGTGTGTTATCAGAACAGTTTCAAGACCACATGTATAAATAGCTGATATTAGTAAACTTTCAGGTTAGTCAACAGAGTGAGGCTGTTTTATGCTGGTTGAGGATATGGCTCAACTTTGAGGGATATTTTTTGTTACAAGCAGCTGGAGTTGGTACACATATAAAACCTTTCCATGAATTTGAACAAATATACACCATTATATGTGCAGAATTACTGTGATTCTCAAAACACAGTAATGATTATTTCTATATTAACTGGATAAATCTAATAAGAAACAAAATATGAAAGGAAAAAATGTAGTCAAATGATTAGGTGATTGGTGACTGGTTATGTAACTGTAACTAATTAAATTATGTTACATGGCACATTATTGAACATTAAATGTAGCTAATATATACAGGTAATTTTTTTTAATATAGTTGTCAAACCTTTAAGAATAAAAATATAAATGTCTAAATGTTGCACAATACTTGAAAAATTTCTGTTCTGCTATAAATTTTCTCTCCATAGTAGCCACTATGCATAATAAATAGTCATAATATTCATATCTCAATCCTTTCATACAAAAAAATCTCACCTTTAGTGCCATACATACTACATAATTTATTCTGTGTACAGAACATTTTAGAAAAATATTTCTGCATTATTAATAAAAATTATCTATAGTGTCAAGATTCAGTTAATAAAAAATGTCATTTTAAGTTAATTGCAGACAGGATATCTACTGATTAGGAATAAAAGAGTAACAACAAGTAATAAGGAAATCATGCAGACTATAGGTACTGTTAAGAAACAAATGGATCAGTCATACAGCAAGCAAAACAAAATTACAGGATAAAATAAAGAAATAAGCAGATTGCTTTTCATACTTGCTTAAAACTTTTCCTAAGTAAGAAGACAGAGCTCCAGAACACACACAACCCTTTAAGTGGTATCCCACAGGCACAGAATCCTTCCAGGGGGTCTGACATGAAGGAGAATGGGACACTACAGGTTTGTATTTACAGTCCTTGCATCACATGAATTTTTTAGGTATGGAAACACTAATCAGCCAAGACACCAACAGACCTGGAAGTTTGTTTCTAATTTAACTATTTAGGGAAGTACAACCATGCAGACTGGATTTCTGATTTATACAAAGAATAGGCACCCACTGACAAATGCTTAAGATGAATAGAACTGTATTATTCACCATATGTAACAGAGATCAAATAGCTTTTAATGAACAGCTTCTTATCATAAAAATATATTTACACAATGCCTGTGAACAAGTGTCCTTGTAGCAAAACCTGATGTTTACTTATAAGGAAAAAAAATCTTGCCCCTACTGCACTCTTTCCTCTGGGAGAAGGGAAGTAAACACGGCTGGCATTCTTTACACAAAGAAACAAAAAGAATTACAAAAACACAAAAAAAACCAAAAAAAACCCCAAAAAACCTGAAAGTAACCCCACACTTCTCTCTGGCTTTTATTCCTCCTAATTCCTTTGTCCAATTCTTATCTCAGATATGCTTCAAGTGATTAGTATAAAAGAAAACTCTGAGGGCAAAGACTTGCTAAAGTTAGTGCTATTCCCATGTAAAACGTACATCAAGCTGTGGACTGACCCTGCACAGATTATCTCCAGAGAGTCTCTACTGAGCAACATCACACTGTTTTTTCTGTGTCTGGTGGTTTAGGCTACAGCTCTTTGAGAAGAGAAAAAGGCATACCTCAAAATGTGGCTGTTACTTCATCCTGAGCACTTCCTATAGCTGTAGCCTCTTTTATCACTGCCAAAGCTTTACATCTCTCGCAAAACCAGGAAACAAACTTAGAAAATGGTCAGCCTGTACTTTAGGATAATTCTCCTTACCTTGATATCCATGAAATAATTACTGGAAGAATATACCTACCTTATGTTATCAGTGCAAAAATTTTACATTTACTTGCATTATTTATACATACTTTAAAGTATACCGATGGCATTAAAAATAAAGAAAATCATGTAATACCTTTACTTTTACCTATGGATTTGGTGAAATGGTTCCATGAAGAAAGCATTTCCAGACAAAAAAAGAGAATAAAGAAGAGGAGAGAAACAGTAAGAGTCATGAGTACATGTAAATGCAACAGTATCTGAACATGAAGAGACAAAGTATAAGGTAAGTGTCTGAAGACAAATGGAGATGCAATCAGTGTCATATTAGGGACTTAGTTTATTTCTTCCCAATCATGTACATGCAGAGAAACACAGAAATAACCCATGCTTAGGTAAGAAAGACTGTCACAAAGATAACATGGACAATGGTTAGGAGGAAGAAAATCACTGGTTTTGTTAGATAGCAAAATTGTACTCTCAGCATTCCAGAAGCCAGGAGCAGGTGCTTTCTGCACATTTCCAATCAGCCATGCATTAATGCAAATGGACTCTTCAATGTGTGCAATGCTACAACAGGAGCATCTTCTTTCAGGAGCTATCTGAAGAATGGTCTTGCACTTTGTTTATCTTTTATAGGATCATCCATAATTGTATTTTCTGATAAATACACAAAATTTTCTTAATCGCTCATTTCTCTCACCTCTTTTTAGTTACTGTATTGCAAGAGGGGGAGTGGAGGAGGCAGGAAGGACAAAAGCTTACGCAGCAAACAAAAAAAAAAAAACCAAAAACCAACCAAAAAATGAAATAAGAAAAAGATGTGACCAAAACCATGTGTTTCTTTGCAGCCAAAGACAGCTTTCAAGCATTTGCCCATCGGTTGCAGTGATGGATTCAAAGCAGCTACAGAACAAGAAGAAACAATGAAAGCAGAGTGGAAAAGGAACAGAGCCCATACCTTGGTCGCCCATCATCAGGTGCGCCAGACCTTGAAGGGAAACAAGAGCACAGTCAGCAATGAACAAGGGAGCACGGGAAGGTGGTGTTGTCACACTGACAAAAATGTTTTGTGACAGGCATCTGTTTCCTATAAGATGTCTGTATCACAGAGGGAAATCAAAGAGCATTTTTCAACCACTGGTTGGAATGCTTTGGGCTATGAGTAACAGAACTGCATTTCAAACACTGGGTGCTGTTTTATTGTGTATTTTTTTTGGTTTTTTCTGTGCAGTATTTGCAATAACAGAAAATAATAAAATGCTTTCAAATCCAACCAATTCCTTTAATAATCCATCTTTATCATATTTTGATTATATTGCTTTGAACACTTTACTGAGAGGACTTCCTGTCCTCTACATGTGAAATGATATTTAAACCCTGGAGAAGTTTAAACCTGAAAAATGGGCTGGGTCTGATCTTTTTCCCCTCATAAAAATGAGCATTTCAGGTAATTAAATAAAATTTCTTCATCGCATTGAAATGATAATGCAAAGAATGTCTCCTTATTTGTGTGAAATGTGACAGTAGAATGAATTTGTTCCAGAGAAGGCAAAATATTACATATGCAATATAAAATACACAGTAATAAAGAAAATTTAAGTGACAGCTTCTGCAACTGCTTCATAAATCTGTGAGGAATAGATTTTTCTTTATACTTATATTGTGAGATGAAATCCCATCACACTAGAATAGGTCTAGTGACATTTTGAAGCAGATGTCCATAATGATAATCACTCATCCAGAGCCAAATTTTGCTACTCTTCAAGGAAAAATATTCAGTTTTTTTTTAATTCATGATAATAAAATGGTACTTAAATCTCATTGAATATAATGTGATGTTGGGAGAATGTTTTTCTTAAATGTATGAAGATTTTTCATTTTTTATGTCTGATTTAAAAAACAGACTTATTCTTGTTGAATTTAGCTGTTTTAGGATCCATTTCAGAAGTCATTGGTTGTTCATGTGTTAAATGTGCTCCTCTTCTCAAAAAAGCCATACATTATTATCTTAATTGCAATTAATTAAAATTAATTCACACAAAGAAGGTGAGCAATATAATATCCTTCTCTTTTTGGAAAGCAGACTTCCTAGAGAGAGAGAGTTTCTGTGATTTCTAATTCACAAAGAAAATTGGGTGCACAAATGACTCACGCTACTTGGGGGTAGTTCAAAGAAGACACTCCCGACTGCAATCAGTCTAAATGATTCGTCTCTTATCAGTTCCAAATCTCAAGTGATGTTCCAAGTAGACTGACAATGGTTTTGTCGAATTACTGCTTTCTAATGTCACCAGTTTTAGATGTGTAGTGAAACTGAAGGGCCTGATGTGCCTCATCTCTTGTGCAATAAATTCTGTTTCCAAATACAGAGCTCTGCAGCTGGTGGGATTACCTGGGGCTCACAGCAATGGAAACGAAAGCTGACTGTGATCCTGAAGGGATGCCTGCAATAGCATTGCTTGGGAGACATCACACAGCTGTACTGGCAGCTTGCAGCTTGTGAAAGAGAATAGAAATGTTTTCATGGGGGTTCTTTCTCTCTAAGTGCTGCTGCAAGAGAGGCTTGCTGAATACACAGAGTATGAAGAGCAGGTGATATTTTTTAATTCATTCTTTTAGTGCTGGGTGCCCTTGCTTGGATCCCCTGCCATGTGGACTTTTGGAAATATCAGTCTCTTCCTGTGATTGATTAACTTGTCTTTTGGGTCCTAACTTTTGATTTTGGCAACAATAGCAAGAAATCTCAGACTTCTGACTTGACCCCAACTGTATTTGATAAAGGAAAATTGAAACCAGTTGAACATTGAATCTTTTTTTTTTTTTTTTTAATGAAACAGTGACTTTTCAGCTACTACTTTATGTGAGATCATTCAAATAAATCACTGTCCTGTCTCCCAGGGAAATGCAAAGGTGGCCTCTTACTAGTTCACATTTATGTATGAACTTCATAGTTATGTGAACCTAAACAAAAGTCTAGCTTCAGATTATCACTGCTTGATAGCTACTATTTTGGTTAAAATGATATGTGAAATTGGTCAGTTGCAAGTAGATGACTCTTACATAATTTGATTTAAAAAAAAAAGTAAATAGCAGAAGTACCTCTTGAAAACATCATAAAAAACTACTTGAATTTTAAGAGTCACTTACAGGGCTATTCAGTGAAAAAAGGCAGACAAGTGGATGTAAAAGACATACACTGCTCAAACCAAACATCTACCAATTAAAATATTCAGTACTCCTCCTCAAGACACTGTATCTTGTTTCACTCTGTGTTACTTTATTTGCAAGCAGTAAGGTCACCTATACTTCCTTGATAGAGGCACATGATGATACTTCCTTTATTTTATATTTTTGCAGTCTATGGATGAAGGCTATAGAAGAGTGAAGAATTACTAGTACTGTACCTGTTCATTCCACAGAGTGGTTTAAAATGATACAGCTAAATCTGCCATGATAGCAATCACTGCTGGATTTGCAAAATCAAAGTCTGCTTATAATAGACCTGGGAAGTTTTATCCTTAAGTAGCCACATATAGGCATCCCATACATTGAAAAAAATACTCATTTGTGCACCATTACTTCAATTACTTTGTGAATTAGGAATTCAAGATTTAGAAGGAATCCCTCATGTGGGATCTACTCCAACTCTCTCCTGAACTTGGCTCTGAGAGGAGAGAGTTAAGGAGCACAGGGTGGGACAGTGGAAAGGGGTATGAAGGTAGGATATTGTCGTACTTTGGTGTGTGAGTTCCATGCAGAACACAGGCCAAAACAAAATTGAAATATGATAAACCTGAAGTGAAGGTCATAAAGTGTAGCACAACTTCAGTAAAATTAAAAAACAGCAGCCTTTTTTTACCAGCAGTATATACAAAATTGAATACTACATATTTCTGTTTGCTTATGTCACCTAATTTGCAGATATGCTCAGATATCACAGAGATCAAAGATGAAAAATGTTAGCTCAGATTTCAAGTTGTGCTTTGGATACACAATTCTATGCTTCCATTTTTTACATATTCATGCTTTGTAACTTTAATGTATGCATAAGTATCCAGACCTGTGTTGGAATAAATTTAAGGTTGCAGTTTTAAGAATTAAGTTCAGGTAAAGTCTGGATTAACTGTTATCCAGGTTTTATCTTGTACTGCTGTGCATAAATGAATATGTGAAATGCAATTGAACCTCCTTATCTATTTATACTGAAACTAATTCAAATTTTGAGACTCATGTTGACACCAGTAAGAGTTTTATGCACAGATCAAATACAAGATTACGTAGTTATTTCTAGGCTTTTATGTTTTTCAGCTAGAATTCCTACCCCAGTGTTGTTGAATACATTTTTATCTCACAATGAAAATGAAATTTTATTGACGTGTACAAGCATGACAGCGCCCACAAGTAAAGCACCAGAACTGTTTGAATTTTCCTTCTCCTTGGGAAAGCATATATATTAATAAAATTTCAGAGCATCATCTATGTGCTAAATCTGAGCACCTGTCTTCACCCTTGGATACAGCAGCATAGAGAAATGAAGCACCGGTGCTTCCAGGCTTCTTGAGAAAATCAGCCCTGAACAGACAGGGAGTGGCCCTTGGTGAGCTGAAACCTGAATGAACTCAGGCCCCAGAGTGACTCACAGGAACACCCTGGGTCACAGCCATTCCAGGACACTTTGCATATGAATTAGTTTACTAAGTCCTTGCATTTAAAATAGCTTTTAAAATATTGGAATGAAATAAAATTAAAACAATTATTCATAGATAGGTAAACCAATTTTTTCAAATAGATAATCATTTTTCCAGTATGCAAAGATTCACCCCAGAGAGACTTTTAAAGACATTTGTACATAAAAAAGCACCTGCACTTCTTTGACTTATAAGCAAAAAGACTTTCAAACTATCATACATATGTATGTTTTACCAGCTAATAGACTTACTTACCAATATTCAGGATAGATGGCATTGTGCCTTAGTTTCCACTGCCCTATGCCATACTTTCTTTAAAGGGACTTAATTACATACCAACATAATTATTAAAATCACATGGTGCTTCTTTCAATGTCCGAAAGGCAAGTTCATTATGCTGAAAAGTTAGACAGAAAACCTTTTTTCCTAAAGCTTTGTGCTGTAAAGGATATTAGAATAAGCAGGGTTTGTGGTATTAAAGAGAAAAGCGCTTTCCATTTTCCTAAGCAATTAAGAGATGGGAATTTAACATGCATTACTATCTTTTTGGGAGAATTTATGCTCCACATTGATGAGACAAATAGTTTCTTGAAGTGTTTTTCATACAGAACATGAGAAGAAATCAGTCCTGCAAATCTCCAGAAAGATTTTGGATATGGTATCAGTCACATGTGTACAAAACTGTTGTTTTAGTGGGGATATTCTGGAATTACAGCAATAAGGCCAAGGAGCTTTGCTTGTGTTCTGCATGAAAAAAATAAATCACATTTATTTAATAAGCTTGTATGCCTTTGTGGGGGGAAAAATACAACTTACCGTACTGAATGATATGTGTACTTTTATAACATTAAGCAGAAGGAGAAAAAACCCCACTGAACAGAGGGAAAAAACAAGAGCTTAGGAAAATAAGGTAGAAAGCACCCACCTTCCACATAGTTGTCTTCTGTAAGCACATAACAGGGAAGGAGAGAAAAGGAAAACATTCATTAAGCAGCATGCAGACTGGAACTTGCCGTTGCATGTCTTTATCATGCAAGGCATCAAACACAACATGCAAGTGCTCCATTGCTACAATCCAGAGGGAAAAACAAAAGCACCAGGGAAGCAGTGTTTCCTCTGCTTAACAAAATGTATGTGATATGAAACAAAATACTCTTGCCAAAGTGCAAATATTGTACGGGGTTTTGTGCAGCTCTTTGTACATGCAACTATCATTACTGATGGTTATTAATTAGAGGGTCTTCTTGTAAGACTTTTGTAGCTATATATTTTTAAACCACCAGTCATTTGTGATAGGGATTCTAAATTCATTTGGTTCTAGTTTCCCATTCTGAACTCTCCTGGATGATGAAGTAGATGATTTTTAAGCTTCAGATAACTTAAATTCCTGAATATGCTGTGATGTTACCACAGGCAGCATGGCTGATCCCACAGTCATTAATAAGAGAGGCACTCTGGTCATTGGGTTAAATCTCCAAATCCAGCAGGGAAAAAGTGGAACTTAAACCGGGTGGAGTAACTCGGAATCGTTAGATCACGTCCTACAGAATTGGTCTGCGTCAGAATCTTGCACATTGTAAAAAATCAATCAATTCTCTGTCTGGTACAGCCAGCAAAGGCTGCAGCAGTGCCAAGGACGGGTTCTGTCCCCCGATTAGATCAAAGGACGTTTTGCCTGAGGAATGGCTGCTATCAACAAGCAGCAATGTTTACCATTGTGTGTACCCAACCCAACGTCAATATGGGGCACAGGAAAGAAAGTTCTCCCAAAGCTTACAAAGCAAAAGGGGGCTAAGAATTGAGCCTCACTTAAAAAAGTGAACAGAATTTAAAACAGAGAAACAAGGCTCAGTGTCCTAAAACTCATGTTAGTGTCTACAGTCCTCAGCTACTCCACTGGGAAAGTGATTTTGAGGGAGGATTTCTCTGCTACCCATTATGGGCATGACTGAGGAGGGGATAGGAGAAAGAAAATGGGAAAGGTAAAATAACAAAGTAAAACCATCACAGAAGTCAAGGAGATGGATGGTGTGGAACCAACAAAGAGACTGGGAAGGGTGACAACACAGCAGTCTGACTGCCTGGGAGATCTCTTGCTGCAGTTTATGTCATTTCCACCAGCTCTTCCTGGGGAGGCAGCACACAGAAACCAGTGCAAATTAAAGGCCAGTTCTGCCATTATTGGTCATTTCTCATGGAGTCATCCCCTAGCAATAATGCCTTTTCATGTGGCCATGAAACTAAATTGATTTTGATATATTGTAACCCAATAAAAAATAAGAAAACAAGTACACAGAACTGGGCTTAATGATATTTTTTTAAGCACAGTCATTTCCTCCCAGAATGTGTCACTTATCATAGTGAAAAGCCTTTATAAGTTAATGCCAGCAAGCAGTGAAAAAGGTCATCAAAACTCAACATTATTCCCACAAATAATTTGAAAACTTTACCACTTTAAAAATAATGACTGCTATAAATGCTGAATAATAAGGGTTTAAGGGTTTAGTTAGACAGTTAGATATTATAATTTGCCTTTTCCATTCACACACTCGAAATCAAGAAATAGAATAAATTCACTGAGATGATGAAGAACTCCCAGTTTCACAAGATAAAGATATGAAGTTCTATACACAATGTAAATAGAAGTGATATTTGGAGCAGCTCTTAGCAAAACTTTTCTGGAAGAGCCTTCAACATTTAACTGCATATAGTAATTTCCTTTCTTGAAGTAAAAAAAATCCCACGCAAACTCAATAAAAAATAAATTATTTATTTCAATTGTTGTATAACTTCAGTCTCTTTCATCTAATTCTGGTTATCACAATATTTTAATATTGTAATGCCAACATTGCCATGGCATTTTTTTTTTGGTGGTCATGTTTAGCTTAACGTGACTTTTTACATTCAGCATATGAGCTTGCTGACAGACCAGGTCATGATGTCAGACTCAGAGAAAAGGGTTCTGAAAATGACATCATAGATAGGATCAGATGGTCAAACTCATCTGGCTACAGAGTTTAGCATATATTGTTTTATAGCATGAGTCCTCCTCTTAGCAATAGTTGGCATGCTTTTTGTGGTGACTTTCACCAGAAAGATTTATACCAGCTGAGCAGCTTCCCCTAAATGTCTGATGGATTAAAATTTAGTGACAGCAAGTAAAACTGTCAAAACATTTTGAATTAAATAAAATGGAAAAAGTCAAATTCCCACTGTTAAATTAAACAGTGTATATAGCCAAGCCCCTATTCACTAGTAACCAGCAATGAAAATTAATTCCTCCACAGGTTTTTGTCATGGTAAGTTAAACCATCTTAAACAGTTCTGCAATCTAAGAAAAAATTAGTTCACCTTCTTTATGGTATTTTACAAGGCTTTTACATTAGATTAGCATTGAGCACTTTTCTTAAATTAAGGTAGTTTGTTTGTGATGGCTGATATATTTCCATATCAATAACACTTCACTTGGCTATCCTGATTCTCATTTTCTAGGCATGGCCTCTTCTAAGCAATCTAAGAAGCCAGAAGGCCCAAACTCTAAACTTGCTTTTTATTCATTTGCTTATTCCAGCCACTCTTAAAACAAAACAAAAAAGGAAAAAAAAAAAAAAAAAGGAAAAAAAAGAGTAAAAAAGAAAGATCATTGAAAGCCATGTATTCTATCAAGTTGCAGTTCAGAGGGAACAAATTTTTCCTCATTTCAATCAGGAGTAACTCATTTATGTTATTAGATTTGCATTGGTGTAAAATTTCTGTACCTGGAGGAGAGTAGAGCCATACTACACATCTCTGGTGCTGCTGATGATTCAGCCACACACAGAATTTACCCACATTTCTGTCCATCCACTCTCAGGGACCTTATTGTCTACTGAGCAGCTCTGTTGACAGCAGTGAAACTCAAGGCTTTCAGGAACTTGTCAACTCCAAATGCTGCAGGCAGTGGCACAGAGCAGCTCTCTCCTTTTCTGCTGATCATACTAAGGACTTTCCACCATGAAAACATGTGACTTTCTCTTCAGAATTCTGCCTTCCAAGTGATTTGGGGACTTTTCTATTTTTCACATTGCACCAAGGTGCTCACTTGAAGAACTAGAGAGTTCTTATTCACTGGAAATACTTATTTACAAGACCTTCCCCCATGCCCACCACCAAAGAAATTAATTGCTCTGCTACTTTCTGTGTTTGTAACCTGATTCCTCCAGCCAAATCTGCTCTCAGTGCCATATGTGTAATCTGTTGACTGTGCATATTGAGCCAAATACTGAATTGACTTAAATCTGGTGTGACACAGTTGAAATCAGAGGAACTGTACAACTTACACAGGCTGTGAATCTGGCTTATTATCTCCAGATGAATTGTCTCAGGCTGTTCCTATTGAACTGAGAGCAGATTTTCTCCATCTCCTTTTTTTTTGTTTTGTTTTGTTTTGTTTTGTAGCAAAAGAGCAACCAATTCTAATTATTTTAGCGTATCACTGTGATTTAGTGATATGAAAATGCGAATCATATTTTTACAGTACATTTTTACTAATTAAACAATTGTTTTAAAATTCAGTGGTTCTTCATGGAAACCTTGTTTCTTTTAAGAAAAAACCAAAACCTGACTCTTTCTATGTTTAGTGGTTATTTCTGTTATTACATTTTTTTCATCTGCTAGAGAATTTACACCTTAGCCACACAATTATGTAAGAACTGTATTTTCATGACAAACAGAAGAAACAATTTTATGTTTCTTTAATTAATTCAAATATTTTGAAATTACAAAACCAGAAGCAACACTAAGAAATAAGAAATAATAATAAGAAACAGCATATTAGCAGAGGCATTTTTATAGCACTTTTTCTCACAACAATTTAGTTCACAATCACATTCCAGCATGGAAGGATATAACATACTGTAGACATATTTTATGAAATTTCAAAAGGGATTCAGAAGAATGGCAAGTGGTGAAATAGCATGAAATAAAGCTATATTATGAAGATGTCTTGCAACAAAATTGATGGCTACAAGTTAAGATATAATATTTTGTTTTTCTCAAAGAGTAATGCATAATTATATTTGTCTCTAAATTTATCTACTGAACAAAACTGTACCCAGAAATATCACTTCAGGGGCAGCTTTTTCTGTGGAACTGCTCCCACCATTTCTTGGATAGTGCAATTTAGCCTGTCCCATCCATTTCTCAAATTGGTAGAGAAATTGGTTTTATTGACATGGAGTTCAAAACAAAATATTTGGAAAGAATATAAAAATACAAAGTATGTTAAAAGCATGAACAGTCATATAGTCAATAATGATGAACTAAAGCAATATATTGAATACAGTGGTCATGAGCATTGATCAAGTGCTGTGTATCTGACAAATTCCAGTAGGATTATTAGCAATTTTTAGAAATATACTTTTGAAACATTTTTGAAAACTTTTGATTGCCATTATTCACTGTAATTATGAATAATCAGAAATGGATTATAAAGATACCTAGTACAGTACTCTGATTTTGCTGCAGACTTCTTGACTGTTGAGTAAAAGGGGAAACAGCATTTCCCAATCCTGTTGGGATTCTTAAACACAATCTAGAAATTATCAGAATCTAGGCCAGAGGAGTCAGGAGCTCCTACATTTCCACATGGCTCCATTAGGTCTGAAATCAATGTACAGCCCCTCCACACAGCTTTGGACAGACCCACACAGACGAATTTCCAGTGCAGCTGGTAGAAATATGACAGGGACTTTATTGATATTTTTTGTGTGGAAAGGAGAAATTTCAGAACAACAGGGGTCTGGCCCCATTTTAGCTTCATTCTCTACCTCTCATCTCTTTGAGAATCCCTTCTTTTCTGGATTTCCCAGTTCAGGACTTGGGAGAAAGGTGAGATCCTGTCAGGACCACTAATGGACTGCCTTGACTGAAAACAAGAACAAGGATTTCTGCCAAATGAGGATCATTAGGGCACAATTAGATGTTTTTACCAGCTTTTTACAAGACAAAGCCATCAGCACAAATTCAGTGTGCTTCTGTAAACCCTAGTCACATCCATTAATTTATTCTAAGTGAGGCCATCCTTTCTGGACAGTATTCCAAGTGCTTTGAAAATGAAATAATGACAAGATCCTTTAAGTTAAGCTGCTGTAGATGAGCTCCAAGTGTCAAGCAGCAAATAAGGGGGGCAGTGCAAGTTTTGAGTGCACAAGCAAAGAAATAATGAACAAAAATAGAAAATGGCATTATTTTTGTGGCACAACTAAAACCATTACCATGTTTAGCTCCAGTGGTCATACATTTAAAGTGAAGTAAAAAATGAGAGAGGTTTCAGAATAAAGCTTTCCCCACAGTCATTAAAACCATAAGAAAACTCAGCAATTGTGTCTTAGAAAGAAAGCCTTAAGATGCTCAATCTGTTGAATACATCCAAGAGGAGAGAAAGAGGTGTCTGAACCCAATCTATAACTATCAAAAGTTCCTGGTAGTTTAGGGTAGAAGTTCTTTCAACTAGACAAAGATGGTGACCAAGAGTCAGAAAAGTTCAAACTGAAAAGAAGATAAAAATATTCAATAAAGACAAAATAACAATTGGCAATTCTAGGAAATTCTTTCCTGAAGTCTTAAGACAGAGGTTTTCTCTAACAGAGACTGTATGTCATTGCTTTTGGGCTGCATTGTAGGAATCACTGGAAGAAATTTTGCCTTTTGCCATTTGGGAGGTCAGATTAATATTTTCACAGTGGTACATTCTGGACAAAACTCCTATGAATCTATGAATTTTCTCTAGTTAAATGAGAACAGAAACCAAGCATAAACAGCAGCAAATACTTTGACATCCTGATAAACAGAAAAGTGTTCAAATAAATTGTTTTCTAAGAACCAATCTCTGCATTATTTACAAAAAATTTCACTGAGAAATATTTCCCATGAAGAATTCAAATCTAAATGGGGTGAAGAAAATCCCATTCAGACAAATACATATTTTCGCTATGGCTCACAACAGGACAATATCTCCTGCCACAATTTACTTCTATCACCTGTTACATTTTTTAATACCATCTCCAGGTATCTGAGAAAGAGATGAGAAACAGAATCAAAATCAAGACATTATTAAATCACTACTCTTTCTCAGGCAGCACTTTTTTTGTGCTATTTCATTCCTGTGCAGATTTATCACTTTTCTATCACTTATTATCACAAGTGTACCAAACATGAAGACATTCAACACTGCTTTAGTTTAATACTATTAATCTATGATGATTTTATTGTTACATATTTTTAGATACAGCACATCTGAATGGAGTTTGTGACCTTGGAGCCACAGGAGTTGACAAATAAGCACATCTTTGATACTTTCCTCTCCTTTTCCTCAACTGCTTCCTGAAAGTGACAATTTTCTAAAGTTACTTGTTTTCTTCTGTTAGTAGTTTTGACCATGCAAGCTTCTACAGTCTCAGTGGAGAGATCATGTGTATATAAAAATGATTGTTTTTTAATTGTATTACAATCCAAAGCAATTTTACTTTGGCCATATTTTCTCACCTCATTAAATTTATTATTTTTTTTTTTCCAAAATGGGTCTTGCTACCCTCATATTTACTTATGATCTCCCTACAGTACATCAATTCTTTAAAAAAATTTTCATCAGTCACTGGGACAAGCATTCCTGAATCTCTGTCATGGCTGTAGTAACCACAACCAGGAAGCTTTTTTTTTTTTTTAATAATTGAATTCAGTAATATTAATAGAGGTAATGAAAACAGAAATAAATCATTTGCATATGTGAAGGTGAATCAAATAACCACATTCCCTCCTCAGTATTTTAATTTCCATGTATAAGTAGGAAATTAAACACAATGTAAATCTATGTATTTTACTCAATAATCAGATATTCTTTAAGAACTGCTGATCTTTTCCCATTTATTCTCTGGAGCTATCTCTCTGGATTTGAAAAATTCAATTTCCACTTAAAATCTCTGGGATTTACACACTTTACCTCGCTTTGTGCATTAGGACCTCTTCCCTGTAATCACTAGAGCTCTTATTTCCCGTCACAGAGAATGGATCAACTGGCTAGAACTACGAACTGACTGTATATGGTTCACTTTACAACCCTTTTCTTCCTGGGATTATTTTTATTCCTTTGGATTTTCCTCAGTTTTGCCCTGCTGGGTACATGGCATGAAAATATATTTTCAGGCTATTCCTATCAAAACCTTTCATACAGAATTAACTCTTCTGGTTGGCAGAGAGCAATGTCAAGTACAGATTATGTTCTATGAAAGTGATGTGGGGTGACATAGAGATTTCTATTTCAAGAATACCCGTTTTGAAATTAATTTGAGAAATTCCTAACGCAACTTATTTCAACACATTCTTTAATAAAAAGTTGTGAAATGAGGAATAAAGGTTTTTTGGGATTACTCATGCTTGTTTTGATGTCTGTGAAAGTAGAAACATGCCCAATATTTCCTTGTTGCATTGTGCTTTGTCAATTTGTCCTCTTGGATAGCCATAATTGACTATCCAAGAGGCAGCAAATCCAGGTCCAGTTACTATCAGAAGAAATCAAATCCCTCTCCAATCATTCTTTCAGCAAAACTGGTCTCTTAGACCCATTAATAGAATAGGATTAGCTGAGCTGACAGAGAGTAAAAATGCTGTGCAGTGATTGAATGGCAGAAGCAATTTTCCAACTGGATGGCAGCTTTACGGAGGCGATGATCCAGTGGATAACACGAGCAGGACGCTCAAAGGGGGAGAGGTCGGGGTTTTGTCCATGAGAGGAATATTATTTTTACATATGACTTCCTAAAACTTTTCTACAGTTTTTTTATTGTATGGTGTACTGGCAGCTATCTACACTTACACAATCTCGACAGTGCAAATATAGCATTTCCCCTTTATAGAACTCACTAAAGAGTGAAGACATATGACTGCACATTTTGCCTATCTGAGACATTCACTCAGGCCCTGACTTTGTAGCTGGATATTTGTGCCTTTCCAGACTGGTACAACACCAAAATTAACAGGACAGCATGCAAAGCCAGCCTTATTTTTGTATTCACACACTGTCTTTATAAAAAAAAGAGGGGAATGTTTATGTGCTATCCTGGTGCCATGACTTTGACACAGGCGGCTGAAGATGGTTTGGTATGAAGTGTTCTTGAGAGTTAGCAGCTAAAAATGTAGAAGACACACTGTACACAATTAAAAATAGAGTACCAATATTCAAAATCATTTTGTTGTATAGCTCTTTAGCTCGCCACCATGAAATTTTCTTGGCTACTACTGAGATTCATTTTGTGAATGTGAACTGAAGCTGCCTTTGGAAGACATTAGAATGATATAAAACAAACCTTCTCCTCATTTAAATGGGAATTTCCTCTGAAGTGAGTAGAGCTGCACTCTGGAAGTCAGCATACTGTAACCGAGTCCTTAATTTGACATCAAATTAAAATTTAATCATAGCTATCTGTGACTGCAAGTGAACAAAATAGATATCTTTATTTTTTTAAAATGAACTTAATTTTCTCCTTTACTAGTCTACAATCATTTTAATCCTGATGCTGAATGTTATTCTGATTAATTAGTTGTTATAGATAATGGCAATCTAATTACAAGAAATTTTACAATTAAAAAAAATAATCAACATTTCTTCACTTAAAATCTGATCATTCTTAGTTAAAATAAGAACTGATATATTTCTTCTTTTCTCCACAGGTTTTCCACCACGACTTCAAAAAAATCTCTCTTTATTTTTTGTAGCCATGTGAATGTCTGGATTGAGCTTCCATATGTCCAGAGTACTTACACACATTGCAACTTGTGAGATGTTTTAGAGCTATTATTGATTTTCATTAATCACTTTGATATGAATTGGTTAAACTGCTGTTTTCTTGGCATGAGGCATATTGTAACTTTTGTAACACTCCTAAGTGATGTAAGAAATGTTCAGGCTTTAGTTTAGTATAGGTGAAAAAGGTGGCTCTGAGAAAGAGAAACTGAACCTGATGTGCTTTTGCAAACCCATGGTGTTAGGGTGAGATACACTGATTTATCACCCATTCCTGTTTCCATCTCAGGCCTGCACAAATAAAATTTCTAGTCGTAGTAGATAGTAGTAAATACTTCAAAATAATTCCATAATTAGGGTTTATAGAAATTAACCCAGGACAGATAGTTCTTCTCTTCCTAAGAGTTAATCAGTAGCACAGAATCACACAATAATTAAGGCAGAAAAGGCCTCTGGAGGTCATGTGGTCCAATCTCCCTGTGCATGCTGGGTCACCTAGAGCTGATGGCCCAGGGTTGTGCTCAGATGGCTCTGGAATTTGTCCTGTGCTGGAAACAACACCATGTCTCTGGATGAGCTGTGCTGTCCCTAAGGGAATATTATGGGAGACGGTGTCATAGTCTTTACTGAAGTCCAGGTAGACAACACTCAGTGTTCTGCTCTCATCTCCCACATCAGTTAACCCATCATAGAAGTTTATGAAGTTGGTCAAGCATGACTTACCCTTGGTGAAGCCATGCTGACTACTCCTGATGATTTCTCATCCTTAGTGCACCTGGAAATGGTTTCCAGGATTAGCTGCTCCATCTTGTTCCCAGAGAATGCAGTGACTTATCAGCCTGTAGCTCCCTGGTCCTTCTTCTTTCCCTTCTTAAAGATGGAAATGACATTTTCACTCTTCCATCTTCAGGAACTTCTCCCAGCTGCCATGATTAATCAAAGACTATCTAGAGAGGCTTCACAATGACAGTCACAGCTCCCTCAGCATATATGGTTGTATCCCATCAGGTGCCATGAACTTACATATAGGCAGTCTGCATAAGTATTCTTTGACATGATCCTCTTCCACCAAGGGTACATCCTCTGTGGTCTACCCTTTCTCCTTTTTCTCAGAGACCTGGGATTCCTGAAGGTTGATTCTGCTAGTAAAGGCTGAGGCAAAAAAGACATTCAAGACCTCATTCTTTGTTGTGTCTTGTGTCACCACGTCCCCTGTCTTGTGGCCAAAGGATCCACATTTACCCTGGTCTTTTTAGCAGTAATGTACTTACAGTAGTTCTTGTTGTCTTTGATATCCCTGAACAGCTGTAATTCCATGTGGGCTTTGGCTTTTCTCACTTCACTCTTGAATGTTCAGACAGTGCTTCTGTATTCCTCACAGCCCTACCTGTACCTGTCCTTGCTTCTACCATTGTAGGCTTTTTGTTTGTTTGTTTGTTTGCTTTTTGCTTTTTTTCTTTTTTGTGTGGAGGTGACCATAAATATTCACCTGCTTTCTTGGATCCTTTTTTCTCCAGGACCTTATCCCATGGGACTCTTCTGAGCAGATCTTTGAAGAGGCCAAGGTCAGCTCTTCTGAAAGCAATTGTTGTAAGCTTTCTTCTCTGTGTCTTCAGAGTCCTGAACTCCACCATGGTCACTGCAGACAAAGTTGCCTGATCTTCACATTCCAGAGGAGCCCCTTCTTTTCAGTGTATGAAGTCCAGGAGACTACCTCTCCTTATTGGTTCTGCTCTTATTTGGAGGTGGAAGTTACCATCAATACACTCCAGGGGCCTCCCTGACCACTTATATCCCGCCACGTCGTGCCCTCTGCAGACATCACGGTGTCTGACGTTCCCCATGAGAACCAGGGCCTGTGAGTGTGCAGCTCCTCCTATCTGTCCATATCTGCTCGTTCTTCCTGCTCAAGTGGATTATAGCAGACACCTTCTATAATGTCATTTTTCCCAGCTCTTGAAGTCTTCCTTATTACCTTTCTTCCTTTCTGAAAGAAAATCCTCAGATCTGTATTCTGATGCTCATCTTCAATCACTTCACATTTTTTACTAAGCCCACATTCCCTTCGGTATAGGCCACGTGAAGTTATTTTTTGTTTAGCCATGCTGTAATGTAATTCATGTATCACAATACATCAGCATGGTAGCATGCTGCCAATGAAAATGTGGGAAAGCATCTTTTCCACTTTTAGCTCCTTCACAGCTGGAAAATTGGTTAGGACAACAAAGATGGCATCAAGAAAAATAAATACAGGGTTCTTTAGTGAACAACTGTTTCTGGTATAAAACTTTATCAGAACCAATTCTAATATTTTTCAAAAGCACTTTCCCTCACAAAAAGTTGTCTCTGTGTTGCTCTGTAGTAGCAATGAAGGGGACAGCAGGGAACCCTGTAATGACCTTTCATGGGACTGAGTCAAATAGGATCTTAGAAGGAAAGCAATGAGAACATCTAAATGTAGAGTTACAGAAGGAGCTACAGGGGAGACATAAATATTACTGGTTCAGTAATATGAATAAATATATCTATTAAAATGTGTTCTGAATTTATTTCTTAGATTGCATTCTTTTGAGGCTGCTTCTTCAGCATGATACAAAATAGTATTTCCTAAACATTTAAAGCAAAATAGTAAGGGGATTAAGCAAACTTTCCAACAAGAAAAATCCTGCCCTGTCAGGTAAATGCTGGCAAATAACAGAAATCTTGTTTGGTTGTTAGCCCATTATTGAAATAAACACACAAATAATCTGCTTCCTGGCTTTAATTCATGAAGAGGAGGAATAATTCTGAGGTTCCCAAAGTGGAAAAACTCCTACATCTAAACCATAATTAAAATTTCTTTCCGGCAGAGTATTTATGCCATTAGGCAATTCACAGAATTATAATGATGAAAGCAAGTATCCTGTATCATAAAACTTATACACTTAATCAAGTTAACAAACCCCCCAAACAAAGCACAAACATTTCTTGCATATTTTTTCAAATCACATTTTCAGGACAAAGAATCTTTCCATATACTAAGAGAGAAACTAATATATGAAGGAAATAGAATTTTTATGAGTATATTCTGAATACGTAGAATATGAACTTTCATGTAATAATAATGCCATATGAAATGTGAAGGGTGAATAGATGTAATGAATGCAGCCAAAAGAGTGAATAATAAATGATGTGCTCTGGTCCAACTAGTCATACCAAAACAGAAACAAACTTTACACTGAACATAGGAAAAAGATTTTACTCCACTAACACAAAACCCCAGAATGTCACATCAAGCCAAGGAACAGAAATAGATCATGCTGAACTGCAGGATAAGTCTCTTTAAAATTCAACAAAACAAAAACTAATGCATATGAAGGTGTAGAATCTGAGAATAGAATATCAATTAATAGGATTTTGATTTTTTTGTATGTTCTTTTGTTTAAAGGATATATAGTTCAAGGAACTGTGATTCTGTAATTATAGCTTGTCACAAAGCAAAACTATAAAAAATATACAAAAGCCACTAACAACACAAATTAAATTATTTTCAATTGTAAAGCCTGTTTATATAGCAGGTTAAAAAGTGCTTGATCCATTTTCTTATACTGCTTTCTGCAGCTTATAGCAAGTGCCTTCTTGCTTTATGAAATGAATACTTATTCTGAAAGTGTCTATTCTGAAGAACATCTAATGCTCATAAATAATTTGCTTCTAAGAATGAAAAAAAAATCAAAACACGTTTTCTGAAACATACTTATAATACATGGAGAGCAGTCACCTCATTTTACTTTCAATAAAACAAACCAACTCAACCCTCCCCAACACCCCATTTGTCTCCAAAAGTACTTTAGAATATAAAGGTCTCAGGTGGGTTTTTTATCACCCTGATTGTGCTTCAATATTCAATATTGGCAAATACAAATTTTTATTCAGTCTGCATTTTTTTTTGTGAGTTCCTACTGTTTTTTCTGTAGTGGATCAAATTCTAAAAATACACCACCTTCTGGTTAGGGCATTGGCACAACCCTTAAACAACACTGATGTTGTTGCTCTCTCATATCCTGCATCAAATTACATTGGTATGGATTTAAAAGACATGCAAAAGATGTATGCTAACAAATACTACAATTAAATGACATAAAAAGGACACATCATTTATATACTGTCCTACATTATGTACTTTTCCTGTCTTTAGTAACAAGCAGTCTGATGAGAACTGTACTCAAAACATACAAAGAACTAGTAAAAATAGGTGGAATAGAAAAACCAGGCAGGAATTGTTCTTATGACATACAATGGGATCCTATTTAGAATCCATTCAGGAGATCAGAAATGTTTTCATTAATTTACACAGCTGGGCTAAGACCTGAATTGCTCCATGAATTTCCTAGTTTACCTGCTGTGCTGCTACTCATCATCTGCAACTCCCATTGAGAGCTCCTGGTGAATCACTGGAACACAATGAGTTCACCAGTCCCCCTCTCTGCCAGGGAAGCATTTCTAATCAATAGCTTTTAGTGCAATGCAAGTTACCACAAAGCTTTCAGGATCTGGGTTTATGTTGTAGTTAAAATGAGCTTAGTGCCATCTCCAGCGTGTAGTTACTTCTCCAAGCTGCACATTATAAACTGGGTCAAGGCTGTGCAAACTGATATTTTAGAAGATGAAACAAAAGCAACACTGAAGATGTTGATACTGTCACAGGGAAACCATCTCTGTATGTTTTATTTGTGGATGCCTACATACACACATATTCAGACACTTATTTAGATGTGATTGGAGACAGCAAAAATAGGTCAAATAAATTTTTCATTTAAATTGATTTGAGTGAGTATGCAATGGGAAAGTGAAGATTCTGATGGAAGATATGGTTATGTAAATCTCCACTGAGACAAGAGAACTACTTCAAATATATGCAGACTGGTTTAAGTCCCTTCTAACACAAGTTCAAATCTCTGGTTGAAACCCCCCTAAACTCATTTAAAATCAGAATTCTTCTCTTAGGGTAGCATCATTCAGCTACATACACTTTAAGAAGAGGACAAAAGCATTTAGAAAAAAATTACCTCATGCAAGTGTTGACTGTTTATTTGTCAAACTTTTGTAAAAAATAGCTATAGTAACAAACAAAAAATAATGTAAACCAAATCCAGTGAAGTACAGATTTGATTTGTGTAGGAACAACATACACCTTCTAAGTCCCAGTTTCTCCAGGACTGGAGAACAGTGTTTCTGATGTGCTGGAAGAAAACAGTGGTACAAAACAAAAGAGAAGTTCACTCTGCAGCACGAACAGCTGCCTTGCTTCTCTGAAGTGAGATAAATGCCCCCCTGGAAATTTCAGGTCAAGAGGAGCATTGCACTGGGGTTACAGGATTGGACTGAAAAGGCTGAAGCTGGCACAGAGTTCATTCACTGTGCAGCAGTGATGCTCCTTTGGTATCATTTACATATAAAACTGGTCATACTTGCTTATGTAAATTGGGTATTCCCTCCCAGAATTTGATAGTTTTCTTAGCAAATAGAAGGATGCCATGAATATTGAAGAAGAAGGACAACAATAACAACAATGGGAGAAGAATTAAAGACAAAAAAGGGGAAAAATAAGGAAAAGAATAGCAATTTCTTTTGGGAAAACTGAGTGTAAGAGTTAGTGTAACGTACTCAGCACTGCCCCATCAATCTCACTGTCTCTGGGAGGATTTTCAGGAGTCAGTCCATAACAATTATTAAGCATTGGAGACCCCTTTTTTCTTTTTCCTCCTCATAAGCAGTAATTATTTTTTCTTTTTATATAAATTTTCCTTTAACAAATAAATTTATTGGGGCCAATTCAAGGAAATAGTACCAATATTTCAGATTTGTTTCTGTATTTCTCTCAGCAATTCTCATAGCCATGTGAAATAAACTACACTAAGGTTGGTTGTTTTGTGCTTGGGGTTATTTGTACAAATTTTATTTAAAATGAGCTGTAATTTCACGTTTAGGTAGGAAAAAAATATAAAGATAACTGCCTTTTTCCACCTTCAAAGGATAATTTAAATATATTCAGGGCAAATATGAACATGAGTGTGATTCCCTATGCCATTTGAAGTCTTTTCCCATTGTGCAATGCATGAGGAATTATTGATAGCTATAAGAGGAAGCTGGAGGTCAGTCAGTCAGGGATAGATAGATATCAGAGCTTGATATCCAGGGATAAAAAGAAAATAAAAATTACACTCATTCATCAGTGTGAAATAGCACCTCATATGCAATTGTTCAGAAAGCATTTGGCTGAACAGTCTTAAGTTATAAAGAGTCTCACTAGCAATACCTCAAACAAAAAAATTCCTAGGCAATAGATTTTCTGGCAGCCTTCTCTGCCACAGAAAGCAAAGCAATAAGTGTGTATCATTGTCCTCAGTCTCTAGCAGCATCTCCCACTGACTTTGAGAGATGATTCTCATGCAAATCAAGGCTGATGTAAGAAATTCAGCTTAGGCAAGTACACAGATTTTCAGTAAGAAATTTGCAAACTCACATGCCTAAATTCGATTTCCAGTGCAGTATCAACTAATCCCATCACTGTTATAGATTGGTTTGTGAACAAAACATTACAGGGCTAACATAAGGGTGATTTGAATGGAAGGCAAAATATTTGTAAAGAAACTGAACAAACAGAAATGGATGAACTGTGGGACAAAACAGGACACATTACCTTGCTGAACAGGACCCTCTCTAGAAGAGATGATCTAAATATCAAGTTACATATAATATGAAATATCACGTATTGTGCTACAGAGATCCAAAATGTACTTCAGTAGACTCTGGAACTCTAGCACAATCATTCTTCATATGTATGGAAAACCCCTCCCCCATACAGCCCTCAAAATACCCATGCAGGAGTTACACAGTACCTTGAAAAATCAGATTCTGAGAAAGCATTTTCTTCCCTTAGGACATGAGCATCACTCCTCATAGAAAATAATCGCATAGCTCTGATGTTATGAAAAAGATGGAAATGACAGTTCACAAGACTACTAGTAAACAAATATCAAGAGAAAAAAATGGATCTTGGTCTCTACAGGCAGCTACAGATATACTGTGATTCCAGTGTGGAATCAAACCAAAGCATGTAATCTTCTAAGTCTAGATTTTACAGGTAAACCTACAACTTTGTTTTGGGGTAAAAAAAGTTCTCCTAAATTGGTTCTTCTTAGGGTCAATTTTCACTCATTCTACTTATTTTTTATTTTTTTTTAAATATTTTTTTAAATAAGTTTGAGCCCTAAAGATACCTCTCCATTTTCAGATGATTCTATACACTTGGGCTTTGTGCACTGAGCTCATAACTTTGAAGGGAGAAATCTTTTTAGTGCCCTGATGAAGCAGTCACACTTTGTTAAGCAATGAAACCTCTCCATGGCTCTACAGGGTGTTTCATGAAAGGACCTCAGCAGTTTATGCTTATAAGTGCCTCCATGCAGCAGACAGAAAATTTGGTAGATAATATTTCTGTGCAAGCAGAAGTGGTGCTTCAGACTTGTGTGAGAGGCATTCAATTGAGGTGAATGTGTGCATCTAGGACTTCTTCCTCTCACAGCTGAGCAGGAGAAAACACAATAGGGGAATTTTAAATTGATTCAGGAGAAACGAAGAATAAAAACCATGGTAGAGGAGGTTAGGCTTAGACATATAATCAGGTAGGTGATGTCCAGATCTAAGAAAGATCAGGTAGGAATCATACAGGATGTGCAGTATTTTATTGAAACAGGAGAATTGCTTGTCTTTAATGCTGTTTCTTTAGAGTATATCTGTGGAAGTTGTTGCTATCTTTTACACGGTGGATTTAATTCTAGAACTCTGTTTTGTTAAGTAGGTGAAAATATGCTGTGCTGAATGTGATGAGAATTTGTGACCTCCTTATGTTATTCAGCTAGGAAAATAAGGAGGGAAAGTTCCCATGTAAGTTGTTCATTGTCTAAAATCACAAAATCACAGAATATTCTGAGTTGGAAGGGGCTCATAAAGATCACTGAGTCTAAATCTTAAACGAATAGCCCATGTGGGGATTGAACCTTCACCTTATTAGCACCATGCTCTAAATGTTTGTTTATTCTAAGGATCCTGGTTGTTCCTCCATTTAGACTACCTTTTGTTTTTAGCAATGGTACTGTTTGAAATACTATTTTTGCAATTTTTATCATGACAAAAAACAATTCTCCTACTATTAGTAAGTGGGCAAGAAACAGATCAGAATCTTCTGCACCCCAGATACATGTACTTGTTTTTAGGAAATGCCTCCCAAGTGCAAATTTAATTTCTTGAAGATTATCCCTTTTCCCTTTAGCTTTATGTGTCCTGTAGAAAGAATTGTAGATTTAATATGAAGAACAAAATGTCAAACAGAAGAAAATAAAGAAGACTTACTTTTTTTTCCACCAAGAGGAAAGTTAAAAAATCTCTTCTTATCAAGCGTAATAGAGAAGAAATGTTGTTATATATGCAGAAAAACTTTCTCAGGAGAGAAATATGGAAGAGAAATATTCAGTTCAGTTGGGTTCAAAACTACAGAGTCTTCAAAAAGCAACCAGAACAACAAAAGCACCACATATTATTCATTGCAATAACATCATGTGCCAAAACATCAAGCCACTTCAGGAAAGAGGTAAATGCAAACAATTCCCTTAGACTTCCTCATCTACCTCTACACTACAGGATCTAAAATGCAGAGACACGAAAAGCAGCCATGTTTCACCAAAGGTTTATGTTGTTCCAGACTTAATTCTGTCATTTCTTGGGCTACTCATGACCCTGTGAATTCCATACCAAACAAACTGAAATAATGTTTTTTGTTGCTGGATTCTTTTCCTTTTTTCTAATCATTCTAGAAAAACAGTGTCATGGCTCCACTTTTTCTACCATCACCATCCTCTGTCTTGTTCCTTCCCTTTTTCCAGTAACAAATTCCTGCTGAAATCTTCATTCTCTGTGGTTAGTCAACATAGAAACAAGTAGGGTTTTTCTACTACCTGATTACTGGGAGTAAGGAAGGGGAAAAAAAAACAGATCATAATTTCTAACCTAAAGGCAAAAATATTTCATATTAAAATAATCACGTACTGAATTATTACAGCTACTAGCAGTTTTTGTCTTTGGCCTTTAGTGTATTGGAATATTTAATTCTGTGGCCATCAGCTGTTAAGCAGAATATTCTACCAGGGATATATCAGTGTAATTAACTGTGATAAAAACCAGAACCATCCAGCATGTTTTTCAGTCTTAGTGTAGGATAAACTCTATCTACATCAGACCTTATCTTTATCTAATGTCTTCTCATGCCCCGGTCCCATTACATCTATTTCAGTGTTTCTTTATTTACACCATTAAACAAGATCTTCCTACTGTTTAAACTTACAATTAATTGCTGCAATTTACCCCATTACTCCTTCTCCTATCCACCACTGATAAAAACACAGATTGTTTATTTCCTTTTTATACCACCCTTTACAAACCTGATCTTTGCCATCAGGTCCTCCCTCGGTCATTTCTTCTGTACAGTACATAACCCAAACCGTTTAGTTTTTTATTTCATAGTTCTGCTTTGTTTCTGACATGCAAAGGTTAAAATTGAATGCAGAATTCCAGCCTTGAGTGCTGCCCTGAGCAGAATTGGATAATTACTTCACCATGTCTTACAAGCTGTAGTTCCATTTACAAGAGATAAAGCGTTCCCTAGATTTTTTTACAACTTCATGGCTTTGCTAACCCCATACAGAATGTGATACATGCAGACTCACAGATTCTTTTCCAAAGAAACAGTATTTCACCAAGTTTTTTTCTACACCATATTTTTGCTGTCCATAATTTCTTCCTACGCCTAGCACCTTCCACTTGCTTCCACAGAGTTTTAACATATCTTTTGGTCCTTTTCTCTAATTTGTCAAAGCTGATTTTGAATTCAAAGCTTGCTCTTGAATATGTGGTTTCTCTTCCCCAGCTCTGCATTATCACAGATTTAATAAACTTGGTCTGTGCTCTACCATCCAGGATGATTAAAGGAAAATAGCAAAGAATTAATTCCAGGAGGAATGCCTTGTGGTTGGTTTGTCCTTTCACTGTGACAGGCAATTACTGGCAACTTGCACAGCTATCCAGACAGCCCTGCATGCAATTTACTACTAATTTAGAAACTTAATCTAGCTCAAGATTCCCTACCTTGCTTAAGAGAATATCATGCTAGATAGTGCCTAAAGATGTATTAGTGCCTAAAGATTTGTTTAGGATTACATGTCATCTGCTGCTTCTTGACAATCTCTAACAATTGTTGAAAAATTGGTTTATTGTAATTTTTCCTGACCTACTGATATGCATCTCTTTCTTTCCTTGCTACTACAAAAAAATAGTTTTCTTAATTATTTGTTCCAAAGTCTTCCAGGAACAGTTAGCCTGGCAAGCTAGACTTGGCTCTTTTTCATTGCAAATTTAAAATTTGGCACTAACGTCCCCCTCTTGCAATCTTTGAAAACATCATATGCCTTTAAGAACATTCTTATGGAAACCTCCAAGATCTTAGATGTTAGAGGTTAGAAGGCTTCTGGCCAGTATTCTGTTAAATATCAAGGTGCATTTCATCACAGCATGCTCATTCAGGTGCTGCATGGGCATCAAGGTCCTGAATGAGCTGAAATGTAAGGAACAGACCATTTTCACAATGAATGCTCCAAATACTTATGCAGGATGGTCATGAACATGACAAAGAAGCTAAGAAAACAGTAGCAATAAATAAAACACGTACCTGACCTAACAAAGAATAACACCAGTTGTGTGTTGTGTGTGGCTGAGATAGAATTAACTTCCTTAGCAGCAGCCTATGTGGTGCTGTGGTTTGAATTTGTGAGTAAACAGCACCAAATCTTTGTCTGGTCCTTATTCTGCCAGCCAGTGAGAAGGGTGGTAGTGCACAAGAATTTGGGACCAGAAACAGTCAGGACAGCTGACCTGAGCTGGCCAAAATGATGCTCTTTACCACGTAATACCATACTCAGCAATAAACTGGGAGAGTTTTCCTTCAAATGTTGCCATGTTGGACTCTGGCTGGGCATCAGTCTCCTTAATGAGAAAGTGTCTGCCTCTTGATTCCTTGGTTTATTTCCCATCTTTTCTTCACTTGTTAAATTGTGCTTATCTTGACCCATAAGCTTTTACCTTTCATATTTTGCTTTTCCTATTCTGTCCCTTCCCTGCTGATGGAAAGTGAGGGAGTGGCTGGATGACTGTGTAGCTTCTGGAGGAGGTGAACTGATAACAGGTGTGTTAGATGGAACACAATCATCCCCAAAAACTCAGGCCATGTTTTTATTAAACACATTCCATGAAATATCTCTAGCAAAGTTAGTAACACAGCTGGAAAAGTTTGTTTAGCTACTTAAAAGTATACTGAATCCTGTTCAGACAATAATTGCTATATTGCATGCAGTAAGGATAATTATTTTCGCACAAAGTAATTATACTTTAATTTTTGATTTATTCAGGACCATTAAAATAATTTCACAATACATAAGAAGCACAGTATGGATTTCACTTTGTCCACAGATTTCTATAGATTTTCTAAAATACAGTGTTTTGATTAAAATGACACATGTGACTGAACCACCTATTTAGCTTTCATATCCACATTTTAGTTCTTTACCTCATCCTGTAAAAACTATTTTCTAGCTTTCCATGGGAAAAATGGAAGCTCACCAAACAGACAAACCACCTCTTTTTAATGTTCATTGTACAAGTGATAGAACCAGCAAATGCTGCTGGAGTTGTTGTTTGCACAATCCAAACTTTACATTCATTGAAGGGCTCATGCTTTCCCTGTAGATTGCACTTCAAGAAGCCACACTTTCTGTGCATGGCAGTGACAAGAACTCATATATACTCTATATCAAAAATATACTTATTTCTCAAATAAATATGTGAATATTGAAAGCTTTTACTGTGTGTTTAGTGCTGGCAATGTCTTATGGCAGTCTTACAGGCTTTGAACCAAGAATTTTACTCCTAATTAGAAGTAGTGACAAAAGGAATTCATCATCTACAGTCAAAACTTTACATATTTTGCCAAAGTTAGGTCTGAAATCAGTATCTAAAGAACAAGATTTCTTACTGTTTTCAGTACTTGGGCTGCAGTACAATCTCTACCATACATGAAAGTATAGATCAGCATTTTGCTAAATGATGTGTGAAAATAGTTACACACCTAGGGTGTTTAGATTTTGAAGTTTTACATTACTTTAAATTGGTACCAGACTACTGCTGACGTTTTAATAACTTTTGTGGTGTACTGAATCCAGTACTGACAGGCTTGCATTACACTGCAAAAACAGTGTAGAAGGAGAAAAAGGACAGGTCTCAGCTTCTCAGCCATCCTAAATGGATATTATACTTTGGGACTCTATAGAGAAGCAAGTTAGCCAGCTGTTGTTACTGGTGAAATTTTTTAATACGTTGCTATTTAAATTGTCATTACCTATTTCCTTTGGTATCCATTTTATGGACCTTATCCTGGCTGTAAAGTTGAACAGTTAAGTTGATGACCTCCATAAATTCTTTTGTTTTTCGGAGTATAAGAATAAAATAAAATAAAAAAATAAGCAAGGTGATTTTGGCTATTTTTTTTTTCTATTTTCTTCAGAGCTCAGCAATCAAATTCACCTGGGCCTAATGCTTTGCAGATTTTCACTGCAGTAGCTTCTTTATTGTCTTTTCCATCGTAACAGCAAGGTGTTTAACATTTTTCTTTCCCTCAGGAAAATGTACCTGTCTCTGAGATGATATCTTAATTGTCTATCAGTAACAAGACAAATCAATCTTTTAGTCCCTTAGCAGAATCAAACTCATTAGTTGCTTTTTGTGGGTTTTTTCTCAGTGATTGCAGTTTTTGCTTTTTCTCTTTTAGTGCAAATTTAAGTCAGCTCAAAAAACATTAAATTTAGTAAAATCCCAAAGCTGTATTTTGAAAATTACACTTTAAAAAAAGTAATCAGTTTACTACGTTTACTTCTCACATCCTCCTTATCTATATCATCATATTTCCCCCTATGAATCAGGCATCCCATTCTACACTATTTGCCACTAATCATTTATGGATTCCAACCATGGAAGGTCAAGTATTAGTCAAGTCAGTTCCTCTGCAATGGATGAAGCTATGTGAATTTACACCACTTCAGGACACCATCCGTGTTTTTTTTATCTGATCCACAGGAGTGTTGCTGTTGTGTGTTATTTATCTGCTACTGCCTTGTGAAATAACTTTCTGTTTACAAAAAGCAATTCCCCTATTAGCTGAGCTAATGGAGATTCACATGTCTGGAGGTTTGAGCTCAGGAATTCACAAATTCACAAATGCCTGTGATTGTAAAAACCATCAAAAAGTCCAGGAATAAACCCCAGATCAAGGCAGAAAAGTGTGGCAGCCTTCATTCTAACAAAGTTTGTACTGATGTGCATCCAGAGAAACAACAGAGAATCATTGGAGGAGGCAGAATAGCTGGAGTAACTCCAGCCTTACTACAAAATTATTATCATTTTTAAAAGGATATATTAGAAAAACAAAAAACCATGAGGTATTGTCTTTAAGGAATGAAACAGTCTATGGTGAAGAGGAGGGGAGGATGAGGGGACTTTTTTACCTCCATCTGCATCTTTCATAAGTGGCCTTCTTGCTTTATGGGAATAGTTTTTAATTTAAAATACTAAATGTAGACACATTAGGCATTTGGAAGACAATAGGATTTATGGCTTGAGCACATATACTAAATTTCATGGTCTTCTAAAACCACTCTGTGTATTCAGCCCTGGATTACCTAATACTTCAAGTCACGTATTGTTTCTCTAAATCTGAATTCTCTAAGTTTTATTTGTCATATACACACTGGCAGCAGTACAAACAGTAAAATACTTTTTTTTTTTTTTATTATTAATACAATTTTTCAACCATCTGCACTCTAAACAACAAAGATTAAATGCCTTTCATTTCTTAGCCTAAGTAAAATGTCAAAGGCTAATTTTGTTCTGTGAACATCTGAAAAGTATTAGCAAAAGCTTTTATGCTCTTTTCAACATATTTATGGTTCCAGAACAAAATGGTAGAGAAATAAATAATGTTTCTGGCCTCTAGCTTGAGACACAGCTTCTGCAAAATAAAAACAACAATCCTTTAGAAGAAGTACAAAGGAAAATTTGCTTTTTCTCATCAGGTCAAAGCTGGAGTTTCAAATGTTTGCAGGCAAATATATTCCTGATTGTTTGCAACTTTTAAATAGAACAGTTGCTTTACTGTTTTTTTCATCATAACAGAAAGTCCTTTATAATTTTCCATGAGTGAAAACAACTTTGGCTTAGGGTTATGAGTAAGGCATTAAAATATCCTTCAGGATATATCTATTAAAATATCCTTCAGGAGCAATTCCAAGCAGGAATCCATCCATGTATCTGGCCCACTTTACAAATGAAGGAACTAAGACCAAAAGGGTAAGATCATTTCCTCATAATGAAAAGAAAACAAGGAAAATTTGTAGTTTCAACTAGTTTCTCACCAAATTTTAAACTGCTTTATGTGAATATGAACTGTAGGGTTAGTCTGAATTACTTATTTGAATAGTATTTTAGATTGTTAAACCTAGTTTCAGAGGATATGGATTGACACAAAGCTGTCATATAATCGAAATAAAGTGAAATTTTAGTATTTCCAAAAAATACCTAACCTTATCCAATAGATAAACAATTTTGATGGTGCAAGCCACTTCTAGATTGTTTTCTTTCAATCTCTCTCTTTTTGTTTTTTTGTGATTTTGTTCACCAACGCTACAAAAAATAACAATTATCACAGAATCTTTTCCACCGTGAAAATATATGGAGAGATTTTGAATAAATTTAAAAGTACAAACAATGATCACCAAAAAGAGCTGCAATCTATGATCATACTGGTGAACTGTGAGAAAAATAGGTCTTGTCTTTCCTGTGTCTCTCAGATGACTGAATTTGGGGAGTAATTAATTCAGAGAGGAGGCTGGTTTGAAAGTGAGTCTCAGATAATCATTGTTCCCATGAAGCAGTGTTTTCCACAGACACAAAACCTGCTGAGTCTCAGAAGCATTTGCTGTTTTATAAAACTGCTGCTGCTTCCCATCAGCTTCTAATTATGAGTGATAAAACCTGGAGTTCCTCACAAAGCCCAGAAGTTTCACTTCTGCTTCCATTCCAATCTGATCTGGCTACAGCTGTAGCTAAAGCTCCAGGAATACACAGAAGATTAGCAAAGCTGAGCTGAGATGATGGCATTTTATAACTTGTGAAAGAAGGTACAGCACTGTATTGTCAAAGAAGCTCACACTGCATAGGGTTTCCTTAAATATACCTATATATTCTTATATAGATGTATGACACCTCTCTTATTCTGTTATATAAGGTACTAAGAAACACCTAGGAATAATAAACCAAAGAAGAAGATAGTTTTCTTTATGAACTTACTAATATATTAATATTTTTTTGTGCTTAATAGTAGATTTTTAACAAAACATAATTACTTTGAAATATGATTAGAATTATCTAGTGCTCGGAGTACTCTGAATACAGAAGTTCTGTAAGCTGCAGTAGGATCATTTAGCATTTAGATGGCTACTTAAGCTTATACATAAAACCTGGGAGCAAAGGGAGTTTTCCTACATTTTTCTTTTCTTTTTTCTTTTTTTTATTTTTAATAATATACATCTTGAACCACATATTTAAAAACAATAAAACTATTTATTCTATTTCATCTGTGCAAATTCATGAATGAAGACTCACTTTTATCCCTGATTATTTCCAACATGGATTTTACTTCTGGTTATACAGAAGTACAGAATCCATATCTCTCCCGCTGGCTTAAACCCAAAATACTTACCACTTACTGCCATTACTAAGGAGAATAAAGGTAACTGAGAATACTTACAAACAATAATATAATGTATTATAATATATATATAATATAAACAAATAAACTTTAGGTATTATTTTACAAAAAAACCCAACATTTCAAGACATAAATAATCTCATATAAGAGATGGATGCAAAGGGCATTTTTCATTGACCTTAGTGGGGGTTGCACCTGGCACTGAACATAAAACTAGAAGCACTGACAGCAATGGAAATGACTCCTTCAAGTGTGCCATTGCATATCATAAGGAAAAGTTAAAGCTGATAATGGAAAAAGAGGATGCCAGACAGAGCTTCCTGTGATGCAGAGAGAGTTCACAGCTCCCTATTGAGATGCATCACACAGACAGAAATCATGTGAAGGCCATTATGTTAATTCCTGAGCTGTTGTTCAGTAGTGTTTATTTTGAGAATCTCAGCATAGAATTAAAAAAAAACAAAACAAAACAAACAAACAAACTAGAGTAGTGAACACAAAGGAAACTGTAAAGTGTGGAGAAAGTGTTTACTTGACAGTAAATGGCTAAAGGTTATCAGAACTCATGAATATCTAAGGAAATGTACTAACTTAGACCATCACCCTTAAAAGGCTTTCTATAATTATCACTTTCAAAGAAATAAAGGGGAAAAAAAACATAATATAAATCCCCACAATTAGAAAGGTACTTTAAATATTTCATTTTTATCTGCACAAAAGAATTAAACTTTTTCTGTCATGGTTTCTTGAAAGCAGACCCCTGAAATTTAAGATACATCTGTAACATCCACTTCCACTTAACCCAGTGACCTTATTAATGAAAAACTCTCTTGTTAAAAAGTATCTAACAAGCTCTTCTCCTTTCAATTCAATCAAACTAAACCAAGAAGATCAAGTCTTCTACAAATGCTACATTTAGCTGGACAAGATTTTACTTTTTGGCCACGGCTATCCATCAATCCAATTAGTACAAGCATTTTCCAAATAAATAGCACTTGCTTCCCTAAAGACCTGTTGAAAATATTCTTATACAGTATTTTCTAAATTTCCTTCATACTTGAGAGACTTTGAAGTGTGTACGCCACAATTGCCAAGTGTAGCCTTTTCTATTTATTTATGAGGAAAAATTATCTTTTTTCCAGGCTTCTGTGCTTTAATGTTATCCCAAGGTTTGAGGAGAGAACTGAGATCAACAAAACTGATGAAGTGGTATATAATTTCATATAACTTCTAAATACAATGTTTCACTTTGCAGGCTACTCACTAAATCCTGTTTACTTCTTATATCACCATTTATGTATATATATATAATATTATTATTATAATATATATGTATTATATTTATATATATATAAAGTAGGTGATAGTTTAAAATTAAAAACTCCCCCAAGTAACTGCTGCTATATTCTAATTTATCTGAAGATAAAATTCTTTCCTGTTTCTTTTGCCTGTGAAAGTGCTTTCAAAAATGAGCTGCCTTTTTTTTTTTTTTTTAATGGAAGATGTACACCATAGATATTTTGACTTGTAAAAGAATGGAATAAAGAAAATAAAGTATAAGAGTACAAAGAAGTATCATTTAGCCAGTTACTACAAAATCCCCAAAATAAAATTGGTAACTAAAATACAGGATTTTTTTCTTTTTCTGTTCAAGTTTCTACAGCTTGGGAATCCTGAGTCATTCCCATATTAACATTCTCACATGAAAATGGGAATTAAAAATTGGTGCACTTTGTGCTTGATAAAAGAAATGGAGACATTTAGCTGAAGAATTAATTCAGATGTAGGCATTCACCTGCCTACATTTCTTCTGGATTTATATTCAGTGTACACCAAAGACGCTATTTTTGCTTAAATCATCACAATACAACTGTGCCCCCACAGGAAGTACACAAATATAACACAGAAATCAAAGACTAGTGCAAGAAGGTTTGCCTGCAAAACTCACATTACTGTCTACACTGCTGCGGGAAGCGCAGTTGGGAACAGTCTAGATAACATCAGAAAATTTGCCAGACTACACTGACAGGTGTCAGCATTGCTATTTTTACTTTTTACAAACATAGCAGCCCCTTTTGTGACAACAAAACAGAACAGTAAATATTTTTTTTAAGTTTAGTGCTTAGATAGTAAAACATATCTGTTGGATTTTCCTATATTATGTTATATGATGATACCAGGCATTAGCACTGAGGAAGATCTTTTGTCTTCAACTGGCCTATAATTGCATAACAAGGCATTATCTTCCTATTTCAATACCTATGATGTGCTTTGTTTTCTGCTTTGTCCACCTGATTTCATTTTTTAGTTAATTCCACAGTTCATAATTAAATTCCTATTTGAATACAGGCAGTTCCAACTTTTATAAATTTCAGGTTTGCTTCATATAAATATTTCAACTACTTTCCAAGAGACCAGGCCACTTTTATGGTGACCAGAGTAAGAATGTCTCAGTCCAGCTACAGTGTAATAAATGCATTTATATACCACAAGAAAACATGTTGCACTATTTTTTCACAAAAAAAAAAAAAAAAGAAAATAAGAGGAGATCATAAAGTGTTTTCATTTCTAGCACTAATTTGTGAATGGGTAGGGTATTTTAGAAAAGGTCCTTCAGAGAGAGCATTTCCAATAGACTAAGCCTTCTATTTTTGAACCAGTGCTTAAGCAATTTCAGTGACTTTCCTAAACAGATGAGATTAAAACATTAGATAATTGATTCTTTTTCTTTTCTTGAAAAATGAACACAACTCTGTCAATTTAGCAGGACAAAAAAAAATTATTTTCAACTGTTTTTGCTGTGTAACTCTGGTCATGTCATACATCTGTCAATTGCCATGCTTTCAGCTTTCCCTTTTTTAACAGAGAATCTCTTATTTGATCACAGTGTCCCTTTGGAGCACTGCTAGCATGCAGCAGAAGTTAAGGGGCTTATTTTTATTCCATCCCATGATTTTCTAAAAGCCTACGCTAATAGATTCTAATGCAACTCTCCTCACACCCGTGAAAAGCAAGTTTACCAGGAGAAAAAGCTGCCAAACTTTCTGAGACACAGAGCATTCCCCTCCTAACAGCTGTTCCACGTGTTGATCAACAATCTTTCTGCTTGGACATGATGGATGTATCCAAATGATTTCTGATTTCACATTACACAGTGCAATGTGTCTGTATTGGCAACTGATTGCTCCACTTCACTGAGGGCAAAATGTGACTCAGCAGCTTTTAAAATCACAAGTTTCTCTTTATATAACTCTATTAGCATTGTAAACACTTCTGGAAGGTGTGCTGTAAAACCAAAAAACTTGCCACCCTTGAATAATTTCAAGCTCAGTAGGACTGCATTTATTTCTGCATCTATTGCCTCTTCTGCATTCCCAGGTTACACACCAGTGAAGAAATGCGATTGAAATGCATAAATTTGGGTCCTCATTTTCTACTGAGGTATATCACAGCCTTAACTTAAATATTTCATAGATTTCTAGGTCAGAAATATTACTCCACAGTTGCTTCAGACATGGAATTATCTGTAATGGCTAAAATCTGATAAAGCTCATCTATAGCTTTTCTAAGCCAAGTGATTACAGATCTGCCTTAGGTAATTTATCATGCTTAATAGCCTGTATTCTGTCTTTTTCTGTGAATGCTCAGTCCTGGCTAGTAAGATAAACATAAGACAGACCTCTTTCAGCTACCTCACATATCAGAGAAACAATCTGGTAATGCTCTCATTTAACACTTTTTTTCCCCAGGTCTGACCATCGGGTAAATGATTGCAAATACCCTAAACAAAACTTCTTTCCTACCATTCTTGAGTTTCCATATGCCAGAGAACATTTTACCTTGCCAGTTAGTTTTAAATCTTTCAGCCTCCAAAACTCTCATTAGTTGAACAGTATAACCAAGACTTTCCATCACTTTCCTTCAACAATGGTAAAATGTTATTTCAGCTATTCAAACACTGTACCTCACTTATAATATTGGGCTTTTCTCAAAACTTTACATCCTCAAACACAATGCACTCCTGCAGTATGTGCTGAGATTTTCAGGGTTCTGCTAAAGCCATAAAAAGGACATTTCACTCTTCACAGCACTCCTCTAAAAGTACAGGTTTGATCACAATTTCATTTATATAACATTAATTGTTAATAATTCAATTTTTTTATATATTTATGTATATCTTTACATACATGGAAGAAATGTCCACGTTTCATAATCTGCTTCAATATTCAGCCCATTTCGCCTATGACAACAAACCTATGATGTTTGTTTAGCATTTTTAAAGGTTTCAATCTGTTCTGTGTGTTTACTTGGGGATTGATTTTATTACCAAATTGATAGTGCATGAAGTAAAATCTATTATATCTGCAATGGTGAAGGCATTGTAAAATATGGAACAAAAAGGAAGAAGAGATGGGGATGATCTACCTGTTAAATGTGTTACATGGCTGTAAAAATTACAGGCTTGGACCTTTCTATGTTTTTGGCTCCTTCTTATGCCAGGTTTCTGTCAGCATGGCTCAGGGAAATATTTGAGCTCAGTTGAAAGCAGTCCTGCAATTCACAAAATAATATAACCAGATAGTCAAGCCAGATAAACACTTAAAGAACTTTTTGAAGACACTGGAAAGGCTGAGAGAGGTGGGACTTTCCAGCCTGGAGAAGAGGAGGTTCTAAAGTTACCCTGCTGAGGCCTTCCAGTACCTAAAGGGGGTATACAAGAGAGCTGGAGAGGGACTTTCTACAAGGGGGAAAGGTTTTAAATTGAGAGAGAAGGTTTAGATTAGATATAAGGAAGAAATTCTTTACCATGAGGGTGGTGAGACAATGGAACTGGTTTCCCAAATAAGTCATGGCTGCCCCATCCCTGGAAGTGTTCTAGGCCAGGCTGGATGGGGCTATGACCAAGGGTGGAAGCTGTCTCTGCCCACAGCAGGGGGGTTGGACCTGGGTGATTTTAAGGTCTCTTCCAACCCAAACCCTTCTGTAATCCATGAACTTTGAAAAGAGGTCTCACCTATAAAACCATAAAAGGAGAATATAAAGCTCTTGTGACCATCCAAAGGAGAGCTATGGAGATGGTGAAGGGCCTTGAGGGGAAACTGCATGAGGAGCACTTGGTCTGTTCAGCCTGGAGGAGACTGAGGGAAAACCTTTTCATGGTCCTAAAACTTTCTTATGAGAGGAAGCAGAGGGGCATACAGTGATCTCTGCTCTGTGGTGCCCAGTGACAGGACCTGAGGGAATGGCCTGAAGTTGTGTCAGGGAAGGTTTAGGTTGGATATCAGGAAAAGCTTTTCACCCAGAGGGTGGTTGGACACTGGAACAGGCTCCCCAGGGCAGTGTCACAGCACCAAACCTGACAGAGTCCAAAAACTGTTTGGACAGCACTCTCAGGCACTTGGTGTAATTTTTTGGGTTGTCCTGTACAAGGCCAGGAGCTGGAGTCAATGATCCTTGTGTGTCTCCTCCAGCTTAGGATATTCTATGATTCTGTGATATATATGACAATTAACACGATGCATCTGGGAAAAACTCCATCTTCCTGTAGATATGGCATTTATCAGAAATCATTTAAAAGAAATTGTATCACCATCTGTTAAGGACTGTATTTCATTTCTTATTTCAAACTAGCACAATAACTGTATTAAACAGTTAGGATTTTCTTGTACTCAAAGGCTGCATCAGATTTAATATTGTATTGCTTCACTAAAATCAATACAGCCATGCTAATTGATATGAGCTAAGGATTTATTCATTTTAATTTATATTATACTGGGGGAGGAGGGTATATGATTTATTGGGTTTTAAGCATACAAGGCATTTCAAAATTATTTTGAGATCAGAATCTGGGTCCATCTATATTTTTGGGTTATTCTGTAGGGAGGATATTTACTTTTTGAAAATCTATAGCAAGCATCAGAAGTGTAGTTCTATTAGAAATTCATTCCACTTATTTAGTTAAAAACATTAATAATTTTATTTGTAGTGAACAAAATATGATTATTTACATCAGATTTATTGTTGGGTTAAAATCAGACAGACTTTAGTCTTATGCATGCTATTAATGAACGTTGTCTGGTAAAATTTAATTATCTCAGTTTTATGAGGCTTTCAATAATATCATGAGCTGCAAAACTGAAATAAATAGTTAGATTCATTATCACATGGTAGTATTATCTGTGTCAGCTTTCCAACTGTACCTTTTTCACTTTTAATGTTAGCCAGCAAAACTATAGCTTCTTCAAAAATAATCCATAAAATTCTTAAACTTACATCTCTAAAGTTAAATCTTTTGTGAGTAAATCCATACCCAACAACTGAGGGTGTCTTAAAAGCGATGATTCACAGACCTTGTAATCCTCAGTGATTTAGACATAAAGTTATAGACAACCTTAATAGCCAAGAGTCTCCATGACCAGGATCTAACATTTATTTGTGCATGTTTCAGCTCTCGTTGCTAGGAAGATGTTAACATTTTTATTTAATAGTCTACATGATCCCAGGATGTAATTAAAATAGTCTATTTTGTTACATGCAGTAATACCAGTCAGCATGACATTCACAAATTAATTTCTTTCAAAACTTTCTTATTCTACAGCAGAAAGAAGAACCTTCTGACCAATTTAATGTTTGTAGAAAGCCACTGGGGATCTGATAAGATGCCATGACAGAAAGTGCAGAAATGTCATCCACTTCACCTTGCCTCACATCATTTGACAACTGTGCCATTCCCACTGCTCTGTTTCCAAGAGCAGCTTGTGCATAGATATCAATTGGCTAAAGCTTGGTAAAACACAGCAGGAAACATGGATGCATCATTAAGATTTTTTTTTTCCCTTAAGCCTTTCATCCATTCACCAATATATGATGCCGGCATTTATCACTTTTAAAGAATTAAAAACCAATTACAATAACTATGCCCTGATTTTCACTCAAGGTGAAAGCAGTATGCAGTGAGAAATCAGAAAAGGAAAATGTAAACCTTCAACAAGTTCCTGATTTCAATACAGTTAGGGTAAGTTCATTTTTAAAACTCTTTGGACCTTGCTTTTACTCAGCCTTTAAGAAGTAAAGCTAGTGTTTGGGTTTTTTTTTTTTCTTTCTTTCTATGTGTTTTTTTTCATACCATGACTGCAAATAAAAGAAGAATAAGATTCAAATTTAGCAATAAAAACTGAATAAGAGAGGTGGACTTGCAGTTGCAACACTTACCTTTGTTCTGTGTTAATGCAAGAATGACACAAGTGATCATTAATTAAAACTTAAACATAGCTTATGAACTACAGGAGAGAAAAAAAATCTAATTATGCAGTAGAACATCTGCAGAAATCTAAGATATACAATTAGATATGTAATTGCAAAAACCCTAATACTGAAAATTTTTAGAATTTGTTAAATATGGTAGAAATTATTTTTTTAATGCACTCCAAACTTTAAATGGAGACTGAGATAGCAAGAGGTGCAAGTGTAGTGTATTCAGAGCACTGGAAAGTTCTGCTTTACTATTTGTCATACAGAGTAATACCAAAGATCCAGTAAACAATATAAAGTGTTCAGTAAAGTGCTACATATAATATATATCTTTTTTTAGTTTATACATAAGAGCTGTTCACATTTTTGTAAGTAATTATAGCTTTGCTATTTTTTCCAAATAAGGTAATCATAAATTTATGATCCAATTATACACAAGATAATACCTACCAGGTTATAGGTTTAGTTATCACTCTATCTGGTACATAAGGAATTAGTCTGGTCCAGCTGTTAGCTTTGAAAATTAAGTCCCTCAGGAAAAAAAAAAAAAAAATAATAAATGTTTTTACTTGCTATTCTAGGAGTGTTATAAAAATGGTAAGCAGTTACTTTGCATATCAGTCATGCATTTTCAGAAAAGCATTTTCAAGAATGTCTTGTGCCTGTGTTTGTAGAAAAAATTGTTATATCTCTAATCAATTAAACTGCCACATTGCATTTTGACAATTCATCTGCATCAGGTAGCAAAATGAATGCCTACACTCTGGATCCACTTCCCAAAACCCAACTGATGGATGGAAAAAGGCTTCAGTCATTTCTATATTTTATGTGTCTGAGCTTAAGCCATGTTTTTTATCTTAGGCTTTTATTTTTCTCTTTGTTTCCTGACAAACTTATTTGCACCTGATTTGTAGAAAAATACAAGAAAAAAAAAAATCTGTCTCAGTTCTTCCCCAGTGTTATAGCCAGATGTTCTTTAAGATATTTTGGATAAGAACTTTTGTACATTTAATACTACTTTATGATTAAAGAAACAATTTTTAGATAGGAAAAGACTCGTTTTCTCCATCCATGTAACAATGACACAGTATTGCCCTAATATGCAATGTTGCAATGGAACAAGAAGAATTTAGAAAGAGAAAAGAAGAAAATGCCTCTACTTTCAAGTGCCATTCAAGTATATGGTTTCCTAAAAAGCAGACTAAATTGCAGAAGTCATTTTAACTTGAAGAAATATCACAACACTGACAAAGTGAAAGAGAATAACTGACAGATGCTTTGTGTGAAGTTAATCTGAATGAGAAGCAAGGCTGATCTGACAGAAGCAACAAATGTAAAGCAGAAAATACACCATTCATCCTTAATATTCTCCTTGAAGGATGGATACATAAAGAATGGTTGCCTGATCAGAAATGCAGAATTTTTCTATGCTACTTTTTTGGCAAAAAAAAAAGGCAACCACAACTAAAAATGTATTTTAAATCATCTTTCTGAAAAATGTAAGCTGTCTAGCTACAGACAAAAGAATTGATGAAATATTGTATTGATCCATTGCACTCTATGCTTGTACAAATATTTGCTTAGTTATAGTGAGTTTATATTGGTAATTTTAACACAATTGGACAGCACCTTTTTTCACTCCCTGAACTCTGCTCTGTAAGGTAATATGTTTAAAAGTGAGAACTCTATACATTCCTGATCACAAAAGAAAACCCAGGCATAAAAATAGTACAACTAGACATGGGAATTTTTTCTTATGTGTCAACATATGACAACCCCATTTCCACCAATTCATTTACACAATATATTGAAAATACCACAAATTATGTAAAACCTTGTTGCAGTTTGTACATCAGACAACAAAAGATTTCATTTTTCTGATGAAAAAGTTTAAACTGCTCTGCAAAATCATGCAGGACTCCTTAAATGACATTTCACTGAACTTCAGATATATTGTAAATATAGAGATAAAAGCTAAATGCCAAATTCATATGTAAGAGAAATGCTGCTAGAATAATCTTCCACTTTTGGCTTCTACAAACCCAAACTAAGATGGCATCAAGGTGACATCTAAATTCTATTGCAATACCAAGACTAAGACTTAAAAATATATATTTTAAAGACATTCACACTCTGTGAATTTAAATTTTTGATATCTGACAGAACAAAGACTCTAACAGTACTGCTCTGAAAATTTAGCAATTGCTAGAGCAGAAAAAAGAATCTCTTCCATACAACGTGCAGGCAAGCAACAAGCTGAAACAACACGATTAGGAGACAATACACCACAGCTGCAAACTGACTTGAGTGAACCATTATCTATTTGCTCAGCTGCATCTATATTCCCTTACTAAACAGGCCCATATTACTTACTAATTAGGTGTATATTTATGCCCATATACATCACTTAACTATCTTATGGGTAATGTATTTATTTTCTTTGTAAGACTTGAAATCCTGCAGGTAGTGCCACTGAGGCCAGGGGACCTATTTAACTAACAAGGCCTGTCCAGTACTTACAGCACAATTTATTGTGTTACAGAAAAGATAGCACAGCAGTTCACACAGAGATTGGAGATTTTTTTTTTCTATTATGTGAATCCCATTTAATGTTCCAAATCTATTTAAGATTGTAGAACTTTGCCTCAAACCGCAAAAGAGTTTTGCTTAGAGACACAAACCAGAAAGCTAACAAATACAAGCACATAATAACCGTAAACTTCTGCTTTACTGACAAGATGATCTTTCTGCCTCTAATTATTGTTTTAATACCAGCTGTTAATTTCCTCTGCATTTCAAGCTCCTGTCTTGACTACATTAATGTAGTCAGGGAGAATTGCAGGGATGGCATTGTATTGCTGGCTGTTCTTTCCATGAGTGCTTACAAGACAAAATTCTCTGAGTGGAAAATTACTCTTTTGAAAGGATACTAGCACTGTTTGCCAAGTACTCAAAGGAAACTATTACTCCCATGGCATTCATAGAGTATGGTAAATTATGAAAGCATTTTTGTCAGTTATTCTCCCATGAATGTTACAGGGTTTTATTCTTTTTATAAGTTTTTATAAGTTTATCTCATGTTTGTCGGTGTGGACCAAACCTAGGTGTCTGTCTTCTCAGCCCTGAGATGAATTTGATTTTGCTAGCTTCTTTTTTAAGTTAAAACAAGTTTTATGTAGACTTAAGAACAGGCACAGATAGGCTCAGTTTTTAGTAACATTTTTATTGAACAATTTTGGTAGTTCTTTAGTTAAAGTAAACGGAACTTGTTTTAACCTGCAAATAAGTAGTTAGGTCAAAGCAAAACAGATTTTGAAGGCCAATTAGCAATAGAAATCCCCAAGCTCAACTTAGCTGAATATCTTGTCCACAGTTTGAATTAAAATAAATTATGCACAGCTACTAAATGGCTCCACACATGCTTAGGGCAACATTTGCTCCCACGTTAAGAGACACAGTTTTTCAGTTACTACCATGCTGGAATAAAGCTGGACAAGTATATAATATCTCTATGTACTTAAGATTTCCAGAACCTCACAAAATCCAGTAGCACAGCTAAAATGAGCTTGTTAAGATTTCTATTTGTTGTGTCCCCATTTTTTTTCAGTTGCTCCAGGCAGATGGGCATTGGCATGGGTGTCTGTAGATTAGGACAGTTGTACTTTCAGTGGTATTAGAGAGCAAAGTAGAACAGCTGGGCTGCCATTTGATAAGTCAAAAAAAAAGTGTGAAAAATTATTACAGAAACAAGACTCAAACTCTACATATGCTGAACCATCCACATTTATGGAGTTTCTCCAGCTTGTAACCCACGTAATCTAATTTTCTTTTTGAAAAGAGTGTCCATAACTATTAAATTTTCAAAATTATCTCTATGAATCTGAGCCCTTGTATGTCACTGGACCTACCTCCAGTGACTTTAATAGTCTGAGTTATACTGATGATGAACACTTACTATAAATAGTTTGAGACAAAACCCAAAATAGTCAAGGTTATACCTGTATAATGTTCCCTACTCTTTCACATGGAAAAGCATCAGATGAGTTGAGATTTTACCTGCAAGGAACACGAAATTTTAGATAACGAAAATTGATACATTAACAAACTATTCATATTTGTATTCTACATTCAACAAATAAATAATCTCTCTATTTTTTTTTTTTTATAAAGTCCATTGCAAGGATGGAAGTCTACTTTCAAGTTTTAAAAGTTCCTCTGTCAGTGTTCTGTGTTGTTTCTCTACACAATATTGCAGGGCTGTGTAACTTCTGGAACTCCAGGAGTGTGTAACACCCCAGTGCGAGGTAAGTACCATACATGCACTCAGAAGAGTTAATTACTGTTACGAGGGATCACAATCAAAATATGCAATTTGAAAATAGGCAAAGAATGGAAAGAAAACAAACAAACAAAGCACAACAGAGAGGAGAAGCAAATGACCAAGAGTACAGAGAACAGATTCTCATGACCCAGGAATTAAGCAAAAGTGCATGTTAATATTGGAGGAATGTGCTCTGGGTTTGTTTTTGTGCAATCACACATACTCTGCAGGGATTAAAGCCGTGGTTAACCACTGACAGACTGAAAATATAATGGCAGCATTGATTAGAAATGTGGAACACTAAATTGTGTGAGGACTAAGGCAAACACAGACTTTTTAATTTTAAATTTTAGGCTTCCAGTTAGTCATTGATTTGAACTAGTGCCATCCCAGAAATCTAAGAAAACAAATTTGTCAGTCATCATATCAGCAGAACGCTATTTTAGTGGCATAACTCATGTTATTTGAGTATATATGAGCTTCCCATGCTTTGTTTCACTTGCACAAGATCTGCCTATGGCATAGCTCAAACATTCAGAGAAAATGACTGTTGCTGTGTACATTGCTATTTCAGGTCATATGGCACTTGCTTCGATAGAAGAGGTTGCTAATTAAGCAATAACAATTAAGGCACTGGGCATGTCCTGCAGACTAATGACCAGCCAGGAGGAGCTGTGCCAAGGGCCATTAACCCCAGCCAGTCACTCACTGTGATGGGACTGATTTCTCTGAAGAATATTAATGTTTAAAAATAACAAGGACAATTCTGGAGATGATATAAATGTAAACAGGAATGACTCAAATTAAGTACATTATGATGGTTTGTGTAGTGCATTCTAGGCCTTATCGTATTCTGGGTAAAAGAGGAAAATGGATACTGGGAAAATGGTACATCAAAGAATATTAAATGTCATTAACTGCTCAAACTTCTCTAACCTGCTCTCTTCACACCTGCCTCCTTGTACGTTTGCTCTTCTGATGACAATTTATAGCTTTGGTTATCATCACTAATTTTGGTAATTTAGCAAAAGCAGGTACCTACCAGTGCTCTTGGTGAAAGGTCTATGCTCAGGAGAATACAAGGACACACTTCACTGCTTTCTTTGTACTCTATGGTCCTTGATGGATCCCAGATCTGTGAAACTCTCTGAGACCTGACAGAATTTCTTTCCAAAGATACAGTAGAGGATGCAGGCCTGGACTATGTGGCTCTTCACCTTTTTTCCATAACATTTGCAGTGAAATATTTCTGAGAGGTTCTTTCTGAAAACAATGCCACCAATAATTGGCCTGCTTGCCAATTATTGTTTTCTCAAATTACAACTGTTTACCTTTTTATTATCCCTGCAAGAGATTCCTTGCTTTCTTCCACACAGCCAATTCTTCTCTGCAACAACCATTAACAACTCCTAATTTAAACTTTATCTACAAATGACATTCAGTAAAATAAAAGAGGGAGAAACCCAGAAGGCAAAGAGGAAATAAGCTAAGCAGATAGGTGCAAATCATCAATTACTTTTTCCCTTCCACAAGTAACCTATTGATAAGGCTGTCATCCACAGCCACCTTTTTCTCAACCCTGCTTCCCTCATCCGCTGGTGGTTTTCACCTCTTTAAATACATCGATTCAAAGAAGTGGGTTAGCTATGAAGCAGCCATTGCAATTTTCTGTCTCCAAGGTGAAGTAAGCAGCTGTATTAAGACTATTTTTAACTAAAAACATTTCTCTAAGGAAAAGGAATACGACTGCAGAATCCCTTTCTGAGACTTTTATGACTGTTCAAGACTCTTTTCCTCTATTACATTACTCCAAATAGCTCAAAAACCTGATTATCACCCATGTTTTACTCACAGTAGAGGACCATAAAAACTTTGGAAAAAAATTAATCAGCTACAATACATGAAGAAACAGTATGTTTATTGGAAAAATGAATTCTTTAACTCTGATTTTCCACTTTTTCTGTCATTTTGTTTTAATAACGTGTCAGGAAGTTCCTACAATTATTCTAAAGCTTCTGAATTTGCTTGTAGAAGTAAGAAACTCTCATGTCAACATGAATCCCCATAACAAGGGTGTAAGACAAAACCCCAAATTTTGGTTTTGTATGCACACCTGCACTAGATTTGCCTAAATTATTACATAATAGATGTTTAAGCTCCTATGAAATGACTAAGAGCAATCAAAGCAATAAAGAATAAATGTTACATAATTTCAAGGAATTTCATCTGAAAGAACCAGAACCCAGAGCTCTCCTTTTCATTCTTTCTTGTTTTCAAGAAAAACATTCTTTGTAATGCCTCTTCTTTTCTCATTGGTTCACCATTAATCTTTTGGGTCATTTAAAATGATGGGAACAACATTTAAACTCAATATTTTGAACTTAAAGACAGATCATATTTTCTCTCTAATATTATATTTTTCTGCTGTCCTAGGATTTGTCTCTATCACTGTTGTTCATCAAATGTGTCCTTCAAGGTGATGAGAATAGAGAAAGCAACTGCAGAAATTCTAGAGTCCACTTTTAATTACTATAAAACAGCAGCTGAAACTTCTACAGAGATCAGGGCCTTATCATGCTTGGTAGAAATAGTTAGAAAAGTGTCTTTCCAAACCCAAAGAATGTTAAAAACCTTACATTTTTTAAGGCCATGGGGAACAAGCAAAACTCAAAATAAAACGATAATTTAAAAAAGAATACTATGGAATATTGGAAATTACTGCAAGAATAGAGAAAACCTGTATTAAGCTCCAAGAAACTTCTGTAAAGTGAGAAAGAAAAGGAGAATTATGTTTGAGCTATTACTGAGTGTTAAATATTCAGATGCTTCTGTCTAGAGGATTAAATAAGAAAACGAAACAACTAGAAAAAAGTTTCTGACAAGGGTGGTAGAGCTTCTGACCTTTCTATTTTGGACACGAACATTTATGAAAATCCAATGACAGGACATTAAGTATGCCATATGATATTCCAGTTGAATAAAATGAGTATCTATTTAAAAATCTCTTGCTGATTCACCTGAATTTTTCAAGCTCTTCTCAGAAGGAGACAGCTGAGGACTTTTGTTTTATTGTTTAAACTCCTCTATCATTTCAGCCATGTAACACAGGCAAAAACCAGAAGAAAGAAGGAAGGAAAAGGAGGAATAGAAAAGATGAAGCCCTGATTGAAAAGCAGACTCCAACTAGATATTCACCGCTGTGCAAACATAAAACTACACTACACACCAATTCTTTGGGCCTGATCCTATAGTCTTATGTGCCAGAAAAATCCTGGAAAACTACACCAGGAAAGCCAGGAAAGAGACTGCTCATCAGTCAACAGATGCTTGTCTCTTTTGCATTAATTTTGTTTTGCCAATTATAGTTGTGACAGTGAGAAGAAAACAGTCACTGAATTTCCTGTGTACAATTTCACTGTTATTTATGGCTGATTATTCAACCTAGCTCTGTCAGTTTTCTAAGATCTCTTCACAATCACACTGAAGACAAGAATCTAACTAGCTGAATGCTAATTATTTTGGAGGAAAAGAATAATTAATTTTTTCTCAGAAAGTACAGGTTCACCTAGATGAAAATTTCTAAGTAATTTTAGAATACTGTCTTAATCTGAACTTGGTTTTCCTTTAGTTTATATTGCTTTGCATGATATTTTAGGTTTTTGAAAATATTATTTTTTTAATTTATTGATAGAAATAAATTTGCGATTATCAAAATAAAATATTTCAATGTTTCTACCTCTGAATTGTGTTTCTACCTCTGAATTTTATTTCTACAGATTATTTTCCTCAGGACAGAAACCTTTTCTAGACACAGATACTAAATACCACAGGGAAACTTAAATCAACTTACCATTGATACTGAGCTATCAATTAATCCAATATCAAACATTCAAATACCCAGGCCATAGATATTAAGGAAACTACATCAATTTCTTTGAGCTTAGTTATATTTGGCTGCCCTGAGGTTCACAGTTCTATTAAAGTCTTTCTTTTCTTTTCAGCTCCATATTCTCTAAATCGAGAAGTAGTTTCTGGATGGTATTTTAGGCTCATTTAAAACCTAAGTTATATAAGAAGCCTGACAGACTTTGCTCATCTTTACATTTTCAATTTTGGGGATTACTTTGTTTAGCCACTTATGCTGCAGTGATCTGTGGCAGCTCTGTGGATTTTCAGAGTTGGCCATAGAGCACTGATGGTCCTGGTCTTAGTATTTTTCAAATGAATAATATAAAAGAAAAAAATAAGAATTTTACTGTCATACACTGTTTTGAGCAGTATTTCCAGATCGTCATTTAGAGAGAATGATGGTGACTTGGCACATAATTATTTCAGCTTAACACTGCTTAGATGGAAGAGGTTACTAATTATACAATAGCAATTAAGACACGGGGCTTTTCCTGGAGATTAATGACCAGCTAGCAAGAATTGTGTGCAAGGCTTTTAACCCCAGCCATTCCCTGCATTGCAGCAGAATCAGATGGCATTCTCTGAAAGATTTTTCTTTCCAGATTGGCAAACATGGGTCTGCATACAAGTGCAGGGCTTTTTTGCCCACCTACAGGGTACATCTAGTAGCAGATAATGAAGCCATGAAGTAATTAATTAAAGGCAGATGCACACAGAAAAAAAAAAACCAACAAAACAACAACACAAACCATAACACCCTTCCCCCTCTGAATATAGATAAGTATTGATAGACAGTTGAGTGCTCTATCATGCATTTTAACTTTTCCTTCCTTTCAGAGATAGGATCAGATCTTTCACTGATTTAAATCAGGCAACACCTAAATCAGCACTTTAAATCAGAACTAGCTTGAGTATTTGCAGGGAATCCCCCACAGGTAACTATTCATTACATGCTGGCTTAGCTCTTGAATGCATCATGATGTGAGGAACTGTTTCCTTTCTGGATAAGGTTGAAGCAGAAGCTTCTCATTAGCTCACATCCCACCTCACTGGAAGACAGGAAGTTGAACCAACTTCAGCAATATTTCTCAGCAACATTAGAAACCCCCCCCCTCAGTAAATGTTCTTCAAAAAGACAGCAATGGAAACAATGCTACCACTCCTGCTTGGACTTACAAACTGTCCCAGAACATGTGAGCTCTTCCTGATCTTCTGGGTGCCTTACGTTCTTCCTCACCTTCCTACCCTTTGCAAACAACACCCAGTTGTGGCCTGGATCCATTCATGTTCCTTCACTCTTATTCCTATTCATTTATTTTCCTCTTATGTGTTCATTTTCCTTTTTTTATTTTTTTTTATTTATATTCAAAATAGGTATTTCCCTTCCCATCAACATTTCTATGGCAGTTTGACCTGTGGTTCCAAAATAAAAAACCTACACTTATCTGGCTGTGGAGGGAAGAGTTTTGGGTTTCAGTAGCAGATGGGCTACACTGAGGCAGTACCAAGGGACATCCACAGCATTTGCTGCTGTTAGACATGAGAGGAAAATGGAGTGGTGCTTCTTCAGCATTAAAAAAAAAAAAAAAAAAAAAAATTAGGATGAAGTTTCTGAAGGTCTGAGACATTAATTGCTAGACTAGTCCAGACTCCTTTATTTTAATTTTGATGTCACTTTTGGAAGTGGGGACCTGAGTTAGCTGCCAGCCAGGATGAACTGGTTCACTCATCCCAGGATGTGCCTGGGGCAGCAGAGGAAGGACAGAAGCTGTGCAAGGCTGCTGCCAACATCAGAGTTTCTGTCAGGACATCCCTGAACACAGGGGTACAGTTCTGTCCCCCTACCAGCAGCCTGATCACACCATCATTTTTCACAGCTTATGGTGGTGCAATAACACAACACAGCTCTCTAGGTAAACAAGCAAGTCAGAAAAGGAGGCTGATGTTATCTTTAAACGTCATTTTGGTCATGGGGGCTGCTGGAAGTCCGTTCTGCATGGCAACTCTCTCACAGTCCAGTCTCTTGGCTGTAATGAGCAGTTTCTTACAGTGAGACAGAATGGTAAAGGCATCATCCACACCAGTGCACACACTGCACTGTACACACCACAGGCAACCCAGCAGCACAGGCAGCTGCTGCAAGCCTCCTTCCTGCCCAGAGACTGGGAGGGAAATCTGTGTTTCCCAGGTTTCCATCTATACACCGTGAGAAGGTCCTGCCTGCTGAGGAGCAATTGCAGGGAGCCCTGACCGATCCCACAGCTCTCCTGGCTGCTCCTCTCCCCACTCGGGCACTGTGCCTCCGGTTTTACTGTTCCCGAGGGCCAGGCTGCCCACGGCACATTTGGGATTGTCCCACAGATCCCCCCTTTAGCAGCACTTCTGCCGCCGCCCGTGCTGTCCCCCTGCTCGCCATCCTGGCACCGCTGCCAGCCGAGGCCACCGTGATGAAGTGTCATGTGGGGAATTCAGTCCGACACCATGTCCCCGCCCAGGCACCCCGGCTGGCAGCACCCGAAGGGAAAGGTGGAGAGAGGGGCCAGGGAAAGGTGGAGAGAGGGGCCAGGAGCTGGAGCTGGAGAAGGGAACAACAGCAGCTGCCGCGGCCCCGGAGAGGGAAGGGGGCTCAGAGCAGGTGCCCGGGAACAGCTGCTGGAAGCGGGCTGGGAAAGCTGCTGAGGGAAGGGGATGAGGGCCCAGCAGCGGCTGGCCGGGGTGGGGAGAGGTGTTGTAGTGCATCTAAAAATCATGGTATGTCCCAAGGGTAAAACTCACCCTCAGTCTGTGTAATGTTAGCCCCTACCTGAGAACCTTTTCCCTTCCCCTTCCCGTTGGCTGTTAACTTCCCTGTATCCCCCGATCTCCCCCGCTCCCTGGTGTAAGAGATAAGACCCAGGGCATTTTGGTCTCTTTCTCGCCCTGGATGGACGACAGATCATAAACCCCGGATTATTCCAAACAAGTTTGAGCCTCCTGTGTCTAGATACTTCGAGTCCGTGCTGTATCCACTCCAAGACCTCTCCCCAGCCCGTGTTTCGTGAAGAGCGGGCCTCTCACCACGGGGGTAGAACGGAGGGGTCCCCCGGGAGAAGATTGCGACAGAGAGGGTCTGGAGCCAAACTCGCCCAGGGGTGAAGGCAACAGCTGCTGAGGATGAGGCCAGGCCAGGGAAGGAGCCGGGGGAAGTGGCAAAGCAGAAAACATCCCGGCTCCGAGGCAGGGCGGAGGGCAGGGTCCCGGGAAGAAAAGGCACACAGCGTTCCGCAGCAGGCAGGGGATCCGCAGGGCAGAGCCAGGCAGCTGCTGCGGCCCAAGGAGGGACACCCGGAGCCAAAACAGAGCCCTGGGAACACGGGCAAACAGCTGCGGTGGGGTGGACGGGAAGGCAAAGCTGCACACGGGCTTTGGTGGATGAGGGAGAGCACAGCTGCTGAGGGACAGACGGGGAGAAGAGCAGAAGAATCAAGGGGAAAGGAGCCAGAGCTCATCCCCCAGTGGAAGAGAAAAAGGACTGAGGCACAAAGACTTGAGAACATTCCCATTTTAAGAGTAAAATAACTTTTTTTTCCCTTTTCTTTTTCTTTTTTTTTTTTTTCCATAAAGCAGTTAAATTATTTTGTTTTCTTTAAGTCCTGCCCAAACAGCCCACACCAGGGAGCACCAGACGGTGAGAGCCCCACGGACAGGCTGTGGGTGCTGGAGAGCTCAGGATGCGGAGCGGCTGCAGCATCCAGCCCTCGTGGCTGCTCTGAGCATGAAAAAGCTCCCCCGAGCTCCCAGAAAGGCTCTGTGATGTACAGCAGCTTCAGTCGGCCATCATCCGGGGCAGAATCGGTCAAAATTCACCTGGAGATTACATCCCCACCCTGCAGGCAGACGGGGTGCAGTTACACCCCCAAAACAGCGTGGTAAAGGTGGTGCGCAGTTTTCTGGCACGGGGTTTGAAAAAGCTTGTTTTGGTTTTTTTCTTCTTTCTGGAAAAGGGCAGCAAAGGGCTTGAAAAGGCTTCCCCTTTGACAGCACTGCACTCAGGTTAATCCACATTCAGGCTGTAATGGGGTCCTGCCATCTGGTGCCTGGCAACTTCAGTTTGGGGCAGTGACCTCTGTGCCCGCCACCAAGCCGTGTCCAGAGCTGGCCTGAGAGCCCTGGCAGGGCAGCAGGGGCTTTGCAGAGGGGATGTGCAGCCCTCAGAGCGTGTCTCCTGTGCGTCTGTACACGTTCCGACTCCAGCTTGTGAATGAGGGCTGGGGCTGATGGCAGGCAGCGTGATCGTAGTGACATAAAAAAACTGTGAAAGGGGAAAGAGCTTCCACATTTAGACTCGTACGTGGTAGATACTGCCATGGATACCAGTGTTGCTAAGCATGCTGCTTCCTAGGGAAGTCTGAGCTTGTGGAAGCACAGGCTTGTGGGACTACTTTAATTTAAGGATAATATTAATGCATCTTGTGGGGAGACATACAGCACGAGGCCAGGCCCATCCTAGATATCGCAGAGGTGCAAAGAGCTCAGCTAAAACTATTTCAGGTCAATAATTTTTGTTTTAATTACCACAGGGAAATTGCCACTGTAGGCCAGGCTCTCAGTACTAAGTGTAAGTGAAACAGAACGTGATGGAGCAAGTGCTCCAGGAGAGAATCTTGTATTTGTAATGTTATTTATTAGTTTCCCCTATTTTATAGGGTTTTGCTTTAGTACTCGTCTATTACATTATTTTTGTAGTTTCTTTAGCACACAAGTCCATACCTTTTCTTTCATCATCTTACAATTCTCTTTTCTCGCTCTTGCTCTCTGGGCATATGGAACTCTTTTTTTTTCCTCTTTCCTGGTATTACTTTTTTGAATATTTCTGCTGTGTTCTTAAACTCATTCTGTTCTCCCCTCACTTTTGTTCTCAGCCACATTTGCATCCTGATGCCTCTTTTTCCACATACAATATGAAACGACAATGACATAAGATAAACACCAATATATTTGTGCTCAAAATGAAGGATATGGAATTTTCATGTGAATAGTGGAGCTATTCTCTTTCTTTGGCTGCCATTTAACATCACTGAAAAAAATAACTTTATTAAGTGAACAATTTTTTTTTTTTTCCATACAGATGTCTGGCTTTGAATTTATTTTCTCATAAAATAGTTCTCCATGAGAATGACATCCCTAATCTCTACATAAATAATTCATTATTTTCTTCAGTTTTCAAAGGATATAATCAGTAATAAAAAGGAGGTATTGAAATTAGCTGCCGCTTTACAAAGAAATGCCATTTTGTCTGCCTTCCTCACTGTTAAGGCACTGTAGCCACTTGCCCCTCTCCTCCTAACACTTCTGGGCTGTCAAAGTATAAAGGTGTGAGAATAAGCCTTGGCACTTCTTCCTTTATTGGTTATACAACTTCTGCTGGCATCTAGAAAAATTAATATTGAGGACAGAGTGCTCGAATCATTTCTCATCCTTGCATTTGTTAATTCACTTATCACCATTTAGGAGGTCTAGAAGAGAACTAAAGATAACCATTTACATTAGAATATGCAGATTTCACATGCTTATTGGTATGTTGTTGATGCTTTTTGATCAAGAAACAATTAAATACCAACTCTTTCAGTAGAGCCCTAAAACATTGTTATTTTCTTAAGTGGCAGCTTCATTCAAGGCACACTGATATTGAGGCCATGCATCAATATTTCTGTAGCATAATGATAGCAGTGATCATTCACTACCACTCTTCATTTTGCTACTTTGGCATCTTTCAGGTATTTGTTTAAAGAAGATTTAGCTCAATAAATATTCTGCTATGACAAGAAGAATTCTGTGTTAATTTAAAGGAAAAACTGAGTACATTACATGTCCTTTTTGGGGAGATTTCTGTCTCAAGTTCTTCAGCTGGAAAATGTTATGGAACACAAATTGTTAGAACCAAAGCCAATGTGGCTATAAAAATATCTTTAAAAATGCCGTAAATATACCAAATTATTTCTAACATAACAAGATTAACCACTAACTCATTCAGATAGTGTAGACATCCGAGTGTCCCTTTAACTATACTACCTACATAAATCAAAAATGAAAACCTGCCTATGTAGTACTTTTAAAAGCAGGGAATAACCAATTCTCCTTTGCAGGTGAGTAAGCAGCAGTCCCAAAGTGGTCAGAAAAACTAATGAATGCAATGATATACTAATGGCTGTGTCATCTTTAGGAAATAAAAGTTAGAACTGCAGGCTTATGTTAAATGGTCAATAAGGTTCTTATTTCTTTAATATCTGCTGGATCCCAGAGAGATTGTGAAGGATCAAGCCATTTGGGTACTATACCCCTCATTCAAGTAATTCAACTGAAACAAGGCAGCCATTTCATATCTTATTGTCAGTATAGATGTCCTCAAGAAGGGAACAAAGTTCCTTTTCTGCTTTTTGATAGATACATGAGAAGGTTACCTTTTTATTTGCCAGAAGCTTTCATACATTTAACTTAAAAATGATGTATCCAGGATTTGGCTAACAGATGTCATAAAAGTTTCTTTTAAAAATTGGCATAAAGATCGATTTAGGGTCAACTGATTTTGAAACTTCAGTAATTTCACGTGCAAATGTGACACACATTTATGTATGACTTCTTCAAATCTTGCCTTTCAGTGCAAATCATAAATGGTAAAGGACAGTCATAGTTTGATAGCTAACAGGACTCAGGCCATACCCCTTGTGGAGTTTCCCATCAACAAAAGTGATTTCTAAAACATTCTGACATTAATTTATAAAGACACTGGCTTAAACATACTTATTGCATAAGACTGAGACATACATAAATTATTTTCAAAACAAACTTATACAGGAGGCTCCCAGTTTTTTGATGCTTTTTTTCTCCTGGTTTTGTTTTTGGTTTTTGTTTGTTTGTTTGCTTTTCTTTCTTTATGACTGCATGGACAGAGGGAGTTAAAGCATTACAGTGAATTAATCTGTAAGGACTCTGAGGAATGGAGACGAGGCTTTGCAGCCTTTATACACAAGATCTGGTGCTGTCTGCTCATTGAAAAATCACCATCTTTGGGAGAGACAGGTCACCTCAGTCACCTTAATAGCTCTAGTTCTGGAAAAAAGACATCCTCACAAATACCAAAATGAAGTCCAAGTGCCTTGAATATGACTTTGTCAGAAGAACATGTCCAATAACACACATGTCCAATAAGTTTTAAAGGATCTTGTCTCCAATATTCTGTAACTGAAGCTAAGGCTTCAACTTGGCTTCAAGCAAAAAACGTAGAAGCTTCTACAGCTTGCTTTCACCCAGAAGAAAAATAGATCCCTTTCATCTTTGTACATGTTCATGTTTTCATGTGTTGATAGGAGATGCATTTGCCCACTTAGGTAAAGTTTATTCTGAAGAGAATTTTATACACACACACACACATATATATATATATATATTTCATTTATTAAAAAAAAACCAGACACAGGAGATAAATGCCCTAGCCATGAAACTAATGATGTTGCAGTGATACAGCTCTCATTTCTAAACTAAGATGAGGATTATCTCTGATGACATACTTCTTGCAACTGACACATTTCTGTGGGAGTATTTCATTAAAATTCTTAATAATATTCTAATGATGAATCACTTCATTAAAAAAAAAATTCAGCTTTGCTATGTGTAAGCATATTTTAATCATCAGGCATATTGTAATAAGTTTGTGCTTCAAAATTAAAGAAAACTTAATGCTATTTGAAGTGGTTTTTTATTATTATAGTACAGTAGTAGGGACCATCCAGAGATATTGTAAAAGATGTGAATGGTAAACATGGTTTTCTCTGTCTCCAGATCACATTTTCCTGTTCACTTTTAAACTCTTGGACTTATATGTTAGTTAATTTCCTTTGAATTTCCTTTCCTTAAGAAATTATTATATCAAATATATATTTGGCCTGTATTACATAGGATCCAGCATTAGATAAGCACAGACTAAAGACAGAGTTGGTGACCCCAGACCTTCATAGCAGTCAAACAGTAATTATCCTATCCTGAAGACAATTGTCACAGCATCACCATTTTCTAAAATTCAAATGAGATTCCAGAAGCTGCACACAACTTCTGCCTATTTTCACCCCAGATATTTTTACTGAATAGCTCTGCAGTAGCTAAGAAGAGCTACAAATTTGTTTGCATGCATAAGGGCTCATTAAATTGCTGGATTGCAGGAATGTATAAATTATTTATCCCTATAGAGAAACAGGTTTTAGAATTCACAGCTCAGAATAGACTCCAATTCCCCTCTCATATAGAGAGTCACTGATGTAATTAAAGGTTAAAATAAAGGAGATCAAATGTTAAAAGGATAAATGTGTTCCCTCTCTCCTGAGCTCAGGCGTGCAATGCACTGCCATGCTTCCTCTCTTCCTTAGCCGATGCTGGAAGACCTTGACTATCTCCCTCCATCATTATCTCAGTTAGGAACAGAGTTTAGCCTGTGTTTTCAAGATGTTTTCAGTGCTAGGGGACAGATCATTCTCTTCATTCTTTCTTTGGCAATGATAAAAGTGGAAACAAAAGAAAACACTCTGCTTCCACGGGAAATGTTAGGTGAAGTGCTGATACAGGCAATGGAAGTTCTGTCAGAAGAAGCTCCTCAGCTTCTTTGGGCTCTTGCTGGAATTGCTTACAGGCTGAGCTAGGCTACCTGGCCTCCACATTGTCAAATGGTGAACATAAAATCTTTACTGAGGGAAAGGCTAATATACCCCCTCATGAATTCTAATGACAGACAGTGTTTCCAAACCTTCAGTGAGACCATTATAATCTTTATAGACTATAATCGATTTTTACGTCTCACAAACAGGCCATCTGCAATTTATAAGCTGCATCATTAGACCGTTTCTCATTGCTTCTCCTTCGTTCTTGGTGATGCATAATGTGTTGCTAGTCAGGAAAATTGATTAATTCCTTACTTTTAGCCCTTGGTTTTTGTACTAATTTTGTTTGACTTCCTCAGCTATTTTGATTCTAAAGAGGGGAAAAAAAATCACCCCAGATCAAGCCTTAGCTTCTTATTTATTTATTTATAGTATTTTTTTATTTTTTTTTATTAATAGCTTACTTGGACCTCTCTATGACTGCAGTGATAGAGTGGTAAGACAAAAGCAACGTTAGGTTTTTGCCAACAGGCCTGACATGAGTGGCCTTCAGAATCAGTGGGAATGAAATTGCATTCCCTTTATCTGTTGATCTTCCCAGACAATTGCATTTCACGGAAGCCCTGGGCAGCTGCCTTTCTTGGAGCATTTTCCCTCTTCTGCAAGGCTGGTGAGGCCCCTCTGCCTGCAGATTGGAACCCAGGGGGGAAGAAACAACAACAGCTGCATTACAGAGCCTGCACTGAAAAACACACAAGTGCTGCTCCAGCTGCATCAAACCCAAACGTGGGCACCCAAAGGAGCTTCTGTAGGCAGTCTGATTTAAACTTTTCCAGTGTAACAAGCGTTCAGTTTTGTTTTCAGCATGATTTTCAAGGCATGAGAGCTCTGTAGTACTGCATATAGATTTCTTTTATGAACGGCATTAACAACTTTGAGCAGGAGGCCCTGGTGCTCTGCTGTTCCATTTGTGTCACTTTCTAGGTACAATTATAGGAAACTGGATCATATATATTTAATAAAGTGTATTATGTATTACAATAGGCAGCATTACAACACACCACTGCGTTAAAGCTCTCTAAATCCCACCTTTGGAGACAGGAGTTCAAAGAGATGAATGAAGGTAGAAAGAGTTTACTTTTCCACACACAACTTCAAAGGTTTCACTGTGGGTGAGAAAGAAGTCATTACAGGGAGTGACCAAATGTTAGAGAGAGTGGTTCAAAGGAGAAAAATATGCAAAAGAATAAATATACTGAATAAAAAACTGTGAGTCCCTTGAAAACAGCTAACACCTTTGCCAGGTCTTTATAGGAGAAGGGGCTGGGGGTAGAACTGGGAAGGTTGAAAGAGGTCGACATCACTGAAAATTGGAAAAGATCACCACAAAGGACACGGAGAAATGGAAAAGGAACAGATTTTAAGGAAAGGAAATGGGAAGACATAGCAGTAAGGGGGGAGGTAGGGAACTCAAGGAGATTATAAAGGAATAAAATATTTCCTGTAAACCCTTCGAGCCTGTAGAGGCCATCTGCAGTAACACAGGCCATCTAAAACCAATTATGATTGCTACATACATTTCCTTATCTTTATTACTGTGTTTAATATCATTCAATAAGGAATATGAGTAATTCTGACTTGGTATAAGAATCAAATATGTGAGGGAGGAAGCTTTAGTGGAATGTGGTTCAACATCAAGAAAGAATCAGCAATGCAAATCAGGCTATGTGAAAACTGGGGAATGCTAAAAGGAAAGTTCATGAGAATCTCAGACATCCTGTCATTTCTGGAAAATGTGATCAACACAAGATGAGTATTATATTCATTAAAAAAAAAAAAAAAGAAGAATGGATAGTAACAGGTGTATCTTCTTAAATTGAAACGGCACGTGAAGTAAAAGAGGAGCACTGGAACGAAATGAGTGCAGCTGACAGAGATACCAACAGCAGATTGCAGGAGTGCTGAACCAAAGATTATATGGCATTTTTTGGCACACAATTGTGAGAAGAATCAATAGGAAGCACATAGTCACAGTCAAGTAGCAAAGTTAGCATGAAATTCCAACAGATGTTTACACTGACCTGAAGGCTCTTGGTGATATTCTAATGGAACCTGGGCCAAGTCAACTGGTACCTTCCTAGAGCAGGGGATTTGTGGCAGATAAAATCCAAATTGCATCATTAGATTAACACAAGCTGGAATGCTTACAGATGCTGGGCTTGTAGTATGTGTACACACTACTGGCTTACAAAATGTAGTTGTTCAGACTAAATAATCATCTTTCCAAACTTCATACAGTGCACAGTCAAAACAACTACTCATCAGAAGCTTAGATGGAAATGAGGAGAAATGCATTCTATTATGATGGACTTGTATCCTGACAGAAGGTTGGTTGCTCTGATCAACAAATTCAGAAATCTGAACCAGCCTGGTTGGAAAAGCAAGGCATGAAAACATGGAATGTTACTGGACTTGTCCCTTTGTGGTTGATTTGTGTAATACCTAAAGACAGAGACTGCAAGAACTAAGCAAAAGGAGCGAAAACAAGAGGAATTTGAAAATAAAACAGAATTGCAAGGGTAAAAGAGGAGCAAAAAGAGAAATGTAAAATGAGGGGAGGGGCTATTTTAGTTGATAGCCAAATAAACACAAAGCAGAACAATCTTTGCCTTTTCGGAGATAAAGCTTCAGGATATTCCTTAAGAAAATGCTACCCTATGGGCTTTCCTTTCCAAGATAAGACACATTCAGTGCTGCTATCAAATTCTGACCTTTGCATTGGTGTTCAGTTATGAGTTCTTGGACAGGTCCTAAATACAATGTGAAAGCACCTGTTCTGGGTCAAACAATATATAGTCCAACTGCATCCTGCTGCTTTACTACTATTTTTTCCCATGGCCCAGACTGGCCATATGGTTAGCTCCTTGGATGATTTCCTCAGGAATGGCTACTTTTTTGAATTCCTTGGATAATTTCCTCAGGAATGGCTACTCTTTGAAATGGCTAGTGTGAAGGTCTTACCCCTTGGAGAGCTCTTGTACTTCATTTACAGAAATCTCGTCTCTTACAAAAGCAAGAATCCTATTTTGCTGCTTTCAAGAGTACACCTGAGTGGTAGATTTCCTTCATTTTCCTTGGCTTCTACACACTGGCCTATAATCAATGAGCTTAAAATACCTCCTTTACTTTGTCACTCAGAAGTCTGGTCTGTCTCCATAAAAAGAAGTAGGTACTTATCTCTTTTTTTTTATATACAACTGGTTATATCAGTTTCTATCTTTTCACAGCACAGACATATCACATTCATTAAGAAATGCTCCACAATTAAACTTTGTGTTTCATTTTCACATATATTGTGTAAAAATTCTCCTTTCACTGTATCTTTATTATATATAATTTGTAATTCTTTCACATGTAATTATACTTCTGAATACACTCTTTTCTCTATAAGTGGAACATAAATTCAAATAAAAAATACTGTCTTGTCAGAAAGGGAAGTGCAAGAAAATAATGATTCCTCATGAAAGAGCCAAATCAACAAGGTCCTTGAGGAAATAATCTAAAAACCTCCATTTGATCTTATCTCTAAATCTAAGTCAGACATTAAATAAAATATATGTGTCAGCATCGTCCCTCAGCAAAATAGGTAACTTCTGTTTGCTATCTCTTTCTTTCACATGTACATACCAGAAGGAGTAATGCAAATACAAAGAACACTTAGGACAATGTTCAAGCATTTGAGATCATGACAGTCACAAATGTTTCCAAACTGTTTTTGTCATTCTTGGACCCTAGGGAGCTGTCATGCATCAGAACAGGTGTGACTGTACCACTAATTCCACAAACAAACTACAGGAATGGCAAAACTCTCATGGGTTAAGGCACAATGAAAATTTTATATTAAAAAGCTGTAAAAAAGCACAGAACCCACTAACCCTTTAAGTCTTATATTTTGAAAGCACAGCAAACACAGTATAAAAAGTCCTTCAGGTTCACTTCAGGCACAGAGAGAATTTGACCTCTCAAGAGGACTTATAAAAAAAAAAACAAAACCTGTTCCTGAGCATGCATAGAAAGTTTTAACAGTCATGCTGTTTAAGTCAGGTATCTCATGAAAGATTTTTATATAATAAAATTTCTAAAAATACAATGAAATGATATTTCACCCAAGAATAACCTAATCCTCCTCAATATCTTTGCATAGGGATTAGAGGAAATAAAGGCAAGTCTGTTACTAGTTTTATAAGAGAAAGTAGTTCCAAGCAGAAATTTGGTATCACACTCACGTCCACTGACATTTAAAGAAGACTGAATTAAAAAAATCAAATAGAGTCCCCAAATATAAGAACTACAGGCCTCATATATCTGAATGTTAGCACGTTATTATCAATTAATGGGTGAGTATAAAACCTTTAAGATTTTATTCTGTCTCTGATCAGCTCTTGAATGAAATTGCAGAGTACAATTTATTACTCAGGGGATCTGAGTAGAGGACACAGAGGTATTGTCAAGAAAAAACAATCAGAGATATATGTCTTTCATTGCTGACATGTGTGATTTAAACACCACTTGACAAGTTACCATTATCCTTAAAGAAATTTTAAAAAATCTCTAAATCAGAATTTCAAGTCCCAAATCTAATGGACATGCAACTCTTTTTCACAGCTTGAAATATATGTATACTTTGAGGGCTTTTTAAAGAAGGCACATGGAAATCCTAAATCAACATAGAACCTTGTCTCTCTCACTGCCATGTTTTCCTTAAACATCCCCAAATTTCTTCTGATGAATAGTGTTTGCTAAAAACTGGTTTATGAAAAGAGTACAGAAACAACTTGATCAATTCCTCCAGACTCCCAAGATTTTCTGTGCAAGTAAGCAATTTCAAGAGGAAAAAACTGCATGTCTTTCCCTGTCCCCCCACCAATAAAAAGTGCTGTGTCATCATTTGCTGCAATAGAATTGCACTACAGTGTACCTTGATGAATAGATTAAACAAAGAGGAAAAATTACTTTTCTATGTTTCCACTACAGGAAATACATTTTTTATACTACGGAAATTGAACATGCAATTTCTTGTCCAAAACCATCAGTGAAAACAGCTGATCAAAAGCAGCAATAGATTTTGGGCATATGCAAACCTTACCAGCAATTAAAAAAATTACATTATTGAGATTTTGGGAATGTAACATTTTGCCAGCAATTAGTAGATGTTTCAAAAAGTACTTAATTTTTTTCTTTTAAGGATGGTGTATTGGATAGATCACAAACTATTCCATGAAGTGTGTGTGCTACCACCAGCAATCCCACAGTGGCAGCACCCACAGACATGACAAGGAAAGAGAAAGGAACAGGATTAGTTTGTCAGCAAATTCCTATAGACATCATGGGAGGTGAATAAGTACACTCTGTGCCTAGAAAAACTCAAAAAATATTGTTATGGTTATGGCTACTTCCATTTAAAAGCACGCTTGAGTACATCCATAAATTATAACAAAGATTTATTCTTTCCAGAGGAGGGAACAGAGCAATATTATTATGGTCTTCAAAGCTACATATTTTATATTACCTCTCTACCTACTGGAATTAAAGTATCAGACTAAAAAGATTTTGAAGATAAGTAAACATATCAACATTATTCAACTCAATAACGTATTATTTCAAACCCCAGTAATCTGTTCAACAGTACAGAGTAACCAGTTCTTTTATTATTGTTTTTCTTTTTGTATTCCATCAATGATTAAACATGTAAGACATAGATAATGCTTTAGTTCTCCTTTGATTAGGATTTACACGTTCAGTGGACTTGCTCACAGATTTCAGGGAGTGAATTCTCCACACTCCCTCCTGCAATCACAGACCTGCTGACATTTCATTCAGCCAAATGCTTTGCTTTCTCCAGCCCCCTTGTCATTCTGCTTAAAATCAAACTGAAATTGAGAACATTGGGTCAGCACTGTGGATTGCTCATTCTGGGATTCTGTCTGTGTCACTAGACAGAGCTCCTGCCCATCACTCTTTTCCTTGTGATCCCATCCACAAGCATTGCTTGGCTGTTCAGTTCAGCTGAATGTATCATCCAGATGTCCCCATGGAAAGGAGATGGCACATCTGTGGCTCCTCATGGCTCTCTAATACCTGATGATATCTAACAACACAAGAATTGGAATGCAACCTAGGATTCCCTTTTGAATTCATTTAAAAAGTTGGGGGTTTTTTATTTTTTTTTTCCCCTGTAGATTTTGCGTTCTTCAGTAGGTATATCAGCTGCTATGACACAGGTGACATCCACTCACTGTCTGGTCATTTCATCCAAATAGCAAACAAACAATGTGGAGTTTGTTTGTCTGTCTGATTGTCTGTTCAGTCCCATTTACATATTTTCACATGGCCATTTGGACAGTCTAGCCATCCTTTTATAAATACCTTTATAAATACTTGTGCATGAAAAAACAAGTGAATGACTTGTTAATCTACTGTCCAACTGCTATCTCAAGATATCCTCATGAGACCTCCATGACATCAAATATTACAGCTAAAGTCATTTAAGCTACATATCCTTGAAACCCTCATAGCAATATTCCATCATGGAAAGATCAGATAGGAATTATTTCTGCATAACCTGTTTTATAAATTGTTAGTAAAGCAACACATTTGGATACATTTTCCATGGAAAACAATATAAGTGAATTCCATGACGGTCTGAGGTAGAACCAAACCCCTTGATCCAAAAATTTCTGAATTCAGAAAGAATATTCTCTTGCTTTCAAAGACTGCCTGAGGAGAATCATTCTACTGTTACATTGATGAAAATCAGATCTTCATTTCAATTCAAATACAGATGAAGGAATTCATCTTATGCTTGTAGGCAAATTCTTAGTAGCAGAAGAGCTAAAATCTGGCAGCTTACAAAAGTGCTTTTTCCCTCTGTACTAACTAATCAGTCTGTATTGTTCAGAATAGCCTTTACCTAACCAGGTATTAAGGAAAATCACTGTTTCTCACTTACACCTTTTTGCCACCACAAAGCTTTACATTCTGTGACATTTTCTAAATTATTTCTGCTGGAAAGCACTAAAATCCTTCATACAGCACTATCAGCAAGTGCCATTAGAGTGCAGTATACCTAAAAAAATTCTTATCTGCTGACATTTATTGCAATAAAATAACATTTTACATGTATTCTAGGAAGTTTTAAATTCATTTCCAAAAAGCATCTTTGCTTTTACTTGCAAAGTAGATAAAATTAAGACTCTTTTGATGGTGTATTTTTAAGGACCTCTTTATAAATACACAGATTTTACTCAACAGATCTTTTTGCCATGTGATGCTATGAGAAATAAGCTACAAACCAGGCCCCTAAATGGTTATTCCAAACAAGAACATTTGTTTATAAAGAATATGAATACAGCAGGAATTTAGCTGCCCCTAAAGCAATTTGGAATACCCTACATTACAATAATTTATTCATAGTTTTTGCTCCAATGTTTGTGTCTCAACTACAGCTCAATATTGTGGATAATATGTTACATCTAAAACTGTAAGAAGGATCCACTTCTCTTGCAGTAGGTATTGGTAAAAATATAACAAAATTTGTTCTTAAACCTCAGACATCACTAAACAAAAAAGACAGGGAATGGTAGAGAAGACAGTGAATATTATTAACCTTATTTTTGGGATAAAAACTGTTAGGAAGATTAAATACTTGAGATATATAAAGAACTTATAATAGAATAGTGAAAATAAAATAGCAATTCCAAATCCCATTTCCAGTACTTAATTACTTCTCAGTTCTTCATCTCTTCTTTTTTTTTTTTTCCCTCCATTTTATGCTTCCAGATGTCTACCCTTCCTCTGATGTAATCTTTTATGAAGGATCCAGTTTCTAAAGGAGAAATAATATCTGGGTCCAAAGCTGAAAAGGCTTGTTTCATAATAAGTTTTTTCTCAACTCTACTCTATTTCGTAATTCTGCAAAAACAAAACCCAACTGCAAACCCTAGGAGCAAAGGTCATTATCACAATTTAAACTATTTTCTGAAGGAAACCAAAGTTTTGGAGGAGAACTTCCAGCTGGTTGTATATTAAATATCATACAGTTCTTATCATGACAAAAAAACCCCAAAAACAAACAGTAAGAAGGGCAGGATGAGACCCATGGTGAGACCTTTGCTCTCTCTTTAGAGACAGGCAGTGAACAACAAAATCAGGGACCAATAATTTGTTGAAACTTGATATACTGCTATATCTAATAAAACTTCAGGTATTTTTGTTACATTCTTTTTCTAATATCATTTATTTGGTTATCAAAGGTTTGCTTCAACAATATCACCAGTCTTTTATTTTCTTAACAGTTTCACTGGCTTTCTTTTGCATAAAGTAAAAGAAAACACCAAGTCATATCGATATTTAGCTGAAAAACATAGAAAATTTAATACATTCAGGGACCCCTTTTTAATGCAGGGAAAAAGAAAGCAACTCTCAGAAATATTTTTGACAGCTACAAAAAGTTTGCTACAAAGAGGTTTTCCAAGATTTGATTTAAAAGTGATGCTACTGACTCACAGAAAATGAAGGTACAGTTCCCAACCTCAGCTGAAAAACTTGATGATTTTCATTAAGATACAATACAATGAGGCTAACAGGCTTATTGAGGGACAAATTTTACCTTAAGTACTTTGAAAACTCCTTTACAAGAGAGCAAATATCTTCCAAATCCCTGACAGCTTTCCAAATATCTCTAATAAATTCCCTATATAATTACTGTTCTGGCCAGAACATTGATAATTAATGCTTGCAGGAATAAATCACATCTATATAGACAGAAATTCAAAGAGATGTAAGCAAGAGTCACATGTCCACTTCCCCTGTAGCTGGGAGGGCAAAAAATACTAATTTTTGATATTACTTTTGTAAATTCCAGAGATGGCACATTAACAATTGCAAAATAGCTATGCCTGTGGTTAATGAGGGAAGTATTGCCTGCAATTATTTAATTTCAATTTTTTTGTTGTTTTTTAATTTAGGAGTCTTTGTAAAATCACATTTAGGACAATTTACTTTCAATTTATAAATGAAATGTACTCAATTGAGAGAGTTTTTAGCCTGTTTATGAAGACCATGAATGTTGTAAACAATCACCTGAGAAGTCTAGGTAGATTTAATGATGATGGAATGTCAATACATTTTTGTTGATATCCTATGGTCCCTTTAGTTTACTAAACTTTTCTTTCACTCTTGGTATATCTCTTCTATGTTTCAAAGGGAAAAAAATGAAGTTTGCAGAGCAGTACTGCTGAGCTGGGGACATATTTTAAATGACAGTAAAATCACAGTGTATTAAATTATACTCCCTTCACTGCTTAGCAAAAAACAGCCTTTAGGGATGTTACATAGGACTTGGGTTTCTGACTGGTACTATTTTGCTGTAGAATTTAAGCTTTCCTAAAGGAACAGCGCTGGAATTCTTCCACAGAAAATGCAACAAAAAGGTGGCAAATGACACATACATTGAGCTTGAAGAAAATTTATATGCACACGGACATCTGAGCTTAAGGTCATTATTATTCATTTAAAAAGGCATTTCTAAAGATGAATCTAATTATTCTACATACTAGGCACAATATAACATGTCAAGACATGGATAGTTTTCTCTAAAACTAAAAATACTTTCATTGGTCATCTGTGATTCTACAGTTTAGCTTGTATCTGACTCTGTTTAAATCACAATTTTTAACTCCTTTTTGACTATTGAACTTTTTTATTTTAAAAACTTTTTCTGTTCATTTTAACACACATAGTACCATTTATATCAGTGAGAGTAATAACATTTAACATTCCTGAAAATGTCACTGGATGATTAAAACACCACAAGGTAACACATAAGATAATCATATGCTTGTAAACAGCCGTATTGTATTATTAAAATAAGCCTGGTTATCTGCAGCATAATAATACATACATTAAATTATACTAGGGATCAAGAGGATAAAATTATTCATATAAATAATCCAACCAAATACAGTGGGACCATCTGTGAATTAAGTGATAAGAAAGAAATTTAGTGGGAATTTGACTGTGGCTTTATTCTGTCTTCACCTCCTGCCCTAAAAGCTTCTTATTTGTATTCTTTCCCAGCAACTACTACATTGTGTTACATAGTGGATACAAGATAACTCATGGAAACGAAAAGGGAAAATAAATATTTCTAATCTTTATAGTTTGGGTTTTTTTAACACACAGGGGAAGAAAGAGCATCTAGTTCTACGAGTACAGAAAGCAGCAATCTCTAAATAAGGAGGTAAAATAACAAAGGTGTGTTCAAAGGTCCTGGAACATTAATAAGTGTGGCTCTTATAAAGACAGAAGTATCATAAAAATACTGTCAGGTCATGTCACAGATTAACACTACATTTTTGGCTCTTGTGTTCAAAATATTTTATTATGGCTATACTACTCCTTATATAAAACTATTACAGGGAGGGTTTAAGATGGCCTATTTTTATGCCATTTTTTTTAATGTCAACACTGATAGGCAGAGATGCAAATAATACGTCTATATTTTATTTTTAAAAACTCATTTCCTTGGAAAAATAGTTCTGAAATGTATTGAAACATTTTCACATAAGACTTTCATGTGGCTTTTTACATTTTTTTTTGATTAAAAAACACACTTACTACAGAGGAACATTGATTACAGTAATTAATTAAAATAGAATGACCCAGTATAGTAAGGAAGTCTTCTTTTTTCAGTCTTAAAAAACTGTATTTGATTGAGCAAAAAAAAAAATCTCAGCTGAAAACCTGACATTTATGTTAGCAGTAGTATATCCCCAAGGGAACTCTGAGTAAGTTTCATTTCCATTCTGATTCCTTTTGACTTCAGTCTTGTTTTGAAGTAGACATATAAAAACCATTTGGGCAGGAGTAACTCGACTTTTGGGTTTAAGTCTTTTGCCAACCCCTGGAAAACCAATCAGAATTTACTCAAACTGCAAATGTTTCCTACAATGTGTATGCACAACATTAGTGGAGACATCTTGGGTTTTACCAGTGAACTCCTGAAAGACCTTCAACTTCAGCCTCAGCAGGTCTCCCCTGTCATTCAGAACTCTGTAACCTGTGCTAGGTCCAGCCACTCAGTTTTGGAGCAGGAAAAGTCCCTGCTGGAATGGGCCCTGCAGAAAGGCAGCTTCCTCATTCAAGAGCAGAAAACACAATGGCTGGGATGTCTGCGTGGGAGAAGAGTCTTAAAAACTTAAAAAAAAAAAAAAAAAAGGACAAATTATACACACTGCCTATTTTACTATCTTAAAAGAGCATTCTTTAGGTTGCAAAGTCAAGAATAGCAGCTCTGAGACATAAGGCTTCTTACGTAACTGAGATCCATCTATTTTATTCATATAGGGTAAGATATAGCCTTTAATTACACAGTTTAATGTAATTCTCTCCAGAGCTTCCCTCACTTGATCTGCACACAGAGGAGGACTATTCTTAGCCAGAAGTAATGACTGAGTAGCACAGAAAGCTGCTGTGCCAGTGAGCAGTGCATCTGTCCTCGCTGAAAAGGAGTGGGGTGTACCTCAGAACAAGGAGAGCTGAATGAAGAAATATACTCTATCCCCATCTTCTCTCCTAAAAATCCAGCATGAGTTTGGTCAGGTTTTTAAAGACAGGTGTTTTCTGGGTGGTCATGCCTAGTGCTGCTCTGAATATTTGTTTGGAGAGAGTGCTGTGAGGGACATCCCAGAACACTGTACTGAGCTGTACTTTGAAGTGTTAGTGGAGAACTTCAGATGGGCACTCAGGGAATGTTTTTTACCTGCAGTCTCTCTTGCCTCAGTTCTCCGCTATGAATGAGAGCATCTGTCATCTTACATGGGCACTGTGCAATTTTCAATATTTGCATAGCAGCTCAGGTGTTGTATGAGCTGAAAACCTTTGAAAATCCCAGGAAATATTACTGATTTCTCTTTGGAGAAATTATTTTAATACAGACAAAGAATAAGGCTCAGGGCTACAAACTGAACAGCAGGTAGAAAACTGTTATCCAGGCTATGCACTGAAGGAGGCAGAAAGCTCAAGGATAAGGGGGTATATGATCATGTAATTAAAGACTATTTCATAATGAAAACCCAGAAACAGATGAAATTAAAAGTGCACAGTATATTTTGTCCTGACAGTTCATAGCTTCCGTGTGCTTTAGTGCTTTATTTTATAAAATTCTCTGGGCATAAATTTTGAGTGAAGTACATTCAACCCTGTTAGACCGACCTTGAGGACTTGGGCTGATTGAAGAAGATGCAAACTGCCCATCCTGAGCTGTGCTTTAAAAGCCTGTGCACCAAATGTGTGTCTAAGAGTAACCAAAGGAGTGCAAAGATTGTTTCAAAAACGTGGATGACAAAAATACTTGACAATCTATTTTCAAAGGGCAAGCATTTCAGTACAGAATAGGTCATCTAATCAATGGGGGTCAGAGAGGGGGAAAAATACTAAACTTTTTTATGCATTAATTCATAATTTTATAAGGGAAAATGGCACTGCAAGTTCTTACTATGCCTCTACGAAAGAGAGGAACCGAAGAGTGGAAAAAGTTGTTGCAACCTACAGGTGTGAGAGACAAGCAGGCAAAGCTTCCCACTACTCATTTTTGTGCTGGCAAGATGTTTCTATACATCTATGTATAGAATATACATTCTACACATCTATACATTCCAATGGAAAAGGGAACTTCCATAAAAACTGCCAAGTGGCAGTATTACATAGTAGTGGGCAAGATTAAGCCTGTTTATTTCTTGATATTTTGGAGTGTTTTAATATTAATAGAGTTGATTTTTTTTTTTTTAATAATCAGAGGACCTGATTCTGACTTTACTCTTATTTTACAATGGCTTAATATTTCAGCTTTGAGACATCAGCCCTGATCTAAACAGACGAGAAAGGAGAACTGCAACAAATTATTTTATTACAGCAATTGGCAGAGCTACTACTGAATGTGAAAAACCTACAAAAGCAAAATAGTTTAGAAATATTGTACAGAACAATAGATATGATTTCTAATAACTGTAGCTATATATAATATTTATTATTATTTATATATTTATATATTCATTTATATATATATATTTATGTATATATAAATCTTATATATATATATATATTATGTATAGAATATTTTCTAAGAACACTTTTCTCTTCCAATTCCTTTGGGTACTAACTTCTTTAGTATCTCTTTCTGCATTCTTTAATGACTGAAAGCTTAGTTTAAGTCACTGAGAGCTCAGACTGGGCAAAAACAAGTTTCCAAGACATACTCTTGTACTGTTTTTCAGATTTCTGATGAGAAAGCTATGGAAGAGCAAAGCTGAGTAACATCAAAACCTATACCCACCTCACTTTATATATTTCAGCTATGGAAGCAGTAATGTGCCCAAATTAAAGTGCAAAATCAAAATAACTAAATATTTCTAAGCTCTTAGAGGCATGCTTTTGAGTTTGATGTACCTCTATCACAATAGATACAGCATCACTAACTGTGTTTTATTATTTTCAATGCAAATGTGAATAAAATGGAGAGACAAATTCCACGTTTAAGCACAAGGAAGGAGATGAAAGCCACCACTCACTGCAGGCAGCTTTGCTTCTGAATTCCTGTGGTGCCATTAACTTAGACTGCAATGAATGTTTCTGTTTGTATGCTTTTTTTTCTTTTTTTTTTTTTAAATAGGGGAGAAATTAGAAAGATTTTTTTTTTCCCCTTGCATCACTGTGGATGCTTTCATAGTTTAAGGTTTACAAAATCTACCAGCATGACTCACAGTATCACAATGGGTAATATGTGCCTGAATAGCAAACTTGGGTGATGTAGGTATTTATAATGTGCAAGAAAGACTTACAAATGAGACCCAAATGAAAAAAGGAGAATGGGATCCAACCAATACTAGGACAATAGGTAAAGCCTCTGGATGCCAAGATGAATTGTGGTTATCAGGGGATTTGCAGGAATAGCAGGTCAAAACTTCTATCACTTGAACTTTTTTCTGTCATAGGAATTTTCTTTGTTATAAAAGCCTGAATAAGAAACAGTGTGAAAATATTCAGAACTCAGAACTTCAAACCTGAGGCATTATTTGTTACATTTTGAGTTTCAGAATTTGTAAAGTGGAAAACAAAACAAAACCTGTGCTGTACTGCTTATTATTAATGCACAACTTCCTGTAATTCCACTCGGTTGTTCAACTGATGCAGAGGGAAAAAAAGAACAAGTTCAAGGCTAACATCAATCCTAGCTGGTCCCTCAAGTACTTTGGACCAAGAACAGTGACAAAAAAAAAACAACCAAGGAAATTCCTGGAAACTACAATAACAGATACATTGTTCACAGAAAAGTAGTGGAGATTTGGGCCAACAAAGAAAATGTAATTTGAATATATTTTCTTCTGATGAACTACTAGGAAAATGCTGATGTTTTCCTCATAACACTTAAGTCAGGAATGTTTCATGTAAGAATGTGAGATCTATATTCAGAATTCTTCAGTAAATGTTTAACTAAACCAGACAAATCTTTTGTTAATGTCGAATGACAGTCCATAATTTATCTCTGAAAAACTATGGGTTCCGAAAAAAAACCCTCCCAGGCTCTTTGCAATGTGATAATGTTACAGAAATTATTTCTCTGCAATATCATAGAAAAAAAAATTAAAATCACAGAGAAACAGCTGCTGAGAAGTTGAGCAACATTCATAGAGAAGGATGTGGAAGAAGGACATTGATTTGTTCTTAAAAAACCTGTTTACAAATCTTTCCTATATCACCCCACAATAGACTTAAGAATTAAGTGACTTACAGCTATGTGTTTCCAAATTCCATTTTCACCTGTCTCTCCTCTGATGAGGAAAAATGGGAAAAAAAATCAAAATGCACAACACTAGTAACCTCTCTGTCAGAACCAACATTCCTGGAAACTTCCTGTAGCAATTCCAGTGATTTTCTAAGGATGTCACGTGAAGCACCAGTCCACCCCAGTAGACTGACATCACCGAGGGTCACCTGGAGATCACTGTGCTTGAACACAGCAGTGTCTGCAGTCTGGGAAGGAGCTGCCTTATCTCACCTGCCTCTCTGACCCTGTCCCTGGACCTTCCAGGTCAAGAATCTGGTTTTACAAATCTACAATGCACAAATAATTTTTCAAATGTAAAATGTAAGCCCACTGCTGTGCAACAACCAGTGGAATCCAAATTTTTTTTTTTATCACTTTTATCACACTTGCATGACACAGAATCAGGAAAGATAACATCTTTAAGGCTGAAGAGCACATTTTTCCTAGCACTAGGGCCCCATAATTCATTCTAAAGATACTCATTGTGGCTGTGCCCTAGACACCCATTGTACAAATGCTGATATGCATACAAAGATTCTTGTTGTCACCTTTTGAAACAAAGAAGAATCAGGAGAAGCTTCTAAAGAAAATGACAATATTGAGATACAGATCTTCACTCCATGCCTAGTCATTAATTCTGTGATTTTCTAGACACTTATTCAAAAGGAAGCACATATAATTTATATTACATACATGCAATCTTTCTTAAGGAATCTTTTCTTAATAGAAATACCTCTCTTGACAAAAATGCCTTTTTTAAATGCTTTTTGTTAAAGTTAAAAAGCACGAAAGAGAAAGAAGATGCACAAGAAGGTCATTCTTGCATTGGAAACCAAGATGTAATTCAGAAACTCTGGAACTTTGATATACATCTCTAGGTGCATAGGGTAATGCCAGTGACCTCCTTAATGGCTGTACACATTCACTTAATTACAAAAAGACAGCACTGTGGGAAGAATCAATCAATTTTCTCTGCCTTTAAGCAATGCAGAGCCCTTTCTCTAGACAAAAATCAAAAAGTCAAATGTTCTCATTTCAAGACCTTGTGCAATATGGCACAGTCTGAAAAGAATCTGTGACTTGCACACCTGTGCAGTACTGTGGGGATGTAACAGTTCCACAGAAAAAAATCCACTCTTTCACAGTTTGTAGTGGCAGCAACTGCACAAGTGATTCCAGAAAATGCACCATCCATTTGTTTGGGAAACCAGGTTTTCCCTCAAATCATAGGGAGTCTTAAATGTAAGACAAAATTAGTCACATCACTCTTCCAGCATGGTTCATAAGGCACATATTAAATTAATGAATAATTATAATGATGATGATCATGGTAATAAATATTAGAATTTATTAAAAGTATTTTCTCTATAGACATTCCCAGATGAATACTACAGGCAGAATCAGCAGGTTATTAAATTTGCCCTAGTTCTCTCTGTTTTCATATTCCTACTTGAATAATAAGTTCAGAATCAGCAGGTTATTAGGTTTGCCCTAATTCCAAACTTGAGTCAATGGGACTTCAAACTGACTGCAGTGGAAAATGAAAACAGATCACATATTTTTCAGATATCTAAAAGATGCCAAATCTGCTGCTTCTTAGGACATAACTAAGTAATTTTAGGTTCCTAATACACTCCATAGCATTAAAGAAATCTAAAATTTTATCACAGAATCCTGTTCTTGCAGACAGCTGCCAGTTACCTTTGTCTCATTTCTTGACAAGCTCAAACAAGGCATAACTGAGGCTACCTCTCACTTTCACCTTCAGACTTTTCATTGAAAATGGGAGAGAATGAAACTAAAAAATTATGTGGTCATTGACTAGGAGCAAGAGTTCCTCACTCTCCTCAGACACTAAATCCTAGATCCTTCTACAGTAATAAGGATCCTTTTCTAGTAATAAGGATGACTTTTATACAGGTGTAACATTGCAAAGGATGAGAACTGCTGAGACCATGAGAAGAGCTGAATTGTCAAAGAAGTGGCTGGCAGATGACAAGCTACATCATTTCCAGGGTCTAGTGAGAACAATGGCAGTCAGTGGCAGACAAAAAAGCAAGAAAAACCCCACTATTCTGAACACTCATCTATGGATAGGCAGTAGGAAGGCCTGCAACTTCAAAGCCAACTAACAATTATCAGTTCTGTAGACTAAAGTGGTTGCACAATAGTAAAGGGACCTTCAGGTCTTCCTCTCCTACATCCCTAATAGAAATTCTGATCTTTCAAGTATCTGATGACCAGGAAAAAGAGCTACCAGAAGCTCCTGTATGGAGTAGTTTAACTTTACAGATTAGAAGGAAAACTGAAAAAGTGGTGTGAACTGGCCAGGGGCACTGAGAAAGCAACGTCCTGTCAAAACTGTGTGGGTTTTCCTACTTCATTACTTCATTAGCTACTGCAGGTATTTTGTTCACTGAAGCACTCATTGATCCTACTGATTCTACTCCAAGATCCAGGAGAATGGCTACACATTTGCATGATTTCACTGCATACAACTACTTTTTAGCTTGGCAGAAGAGCACCTGAGCTGAGAAATTGAGTTCTGCATACACGACAATATAATCCAGGCTGGTGAAGTGCTTGTGATACACCCAGATACATCACCAAGGTACAGGAGAAACTGCCACTCAAGAAAGTGCACATCTTCTGCTAAATATTAAATTATGATCCCAGATCAGTGTAGAACTAAATAAAGGCAGCAAAGGATTATTTCTCCTGACTTTGCTAGTCAATTCTATATATAACAACAGTATTAAAGGTATGTCTGTTACACCCTAACCAATCATTCTCTGAAAGTAGTATATTTGGCCTCTACAATTTAGTCCTCAGGTTCACAAAGGTATTCAACACCTCCAAATGCCCTTCACTATTCTGGAAAATCGTGTGTTTATGAAGGTACACAAGTTTCAACTACAGCACAACAAACAGGAAAGAGCATTTTTCCAGAAACTAGTATGGTTGCATGTTTTCTAAAAGGAACACCAAGCTTTCTGATAGATATAACATCATACTAAATTCACCAAGACAGATAGTGAATAGATAGATGAAGCTTTCTTTTTCACTTTACCAAACAATTTTAATATGTTTACTAAAAGAAGCATGAACCCTCCAACCTGCATATGTTAATGTTAGCCTCTACATAATATTTCTATCAGAAACTCATTTTTAATTGCCTGTTTCCCCATTCTTGTCCATCAGGTCAGTAATGATGATGGGGTAAAATCCCACAAATCCATGGCTAGCATCTACTGTTAAAAGACTCCCAGGGAGCCAGCCCTCAGCGGAGACAAAAGATTAAGTGAAATTGTATCAAAACATAGGCAATTTTAACATATATTATTTTGAAATTCTGAATGAATCTGACCAATCTGGCACAAGGTCCTATGGTGCTAGATATAAATTCTTCTAGTGTATTAGCTGTCTATAATTCACAATATATAAAATATAATATAAAATATAAATTTAACAAGGACCTTAACTGGGCCCAAAGGGAAACAACAACAACATCACTATTTAAATTATTATTTACCTGGAGTACCAAGATCTAGGCTCTAAGTATTTCAATATCAGCATTTTGAAAGGATTAGTAATACTCAACAAAAAACCTCCTTAGAAGATAATATAAAACAGACTGCCAACTCCTAATTACCAGTGAAACAGTATTTAAATTCCTGTGATTTTACATGAGTCAGATATTGAAATCAATACCAAATAATGCTGAATCCTGCCAAACAAAATACTATATCAAATTTCATTAGGAAAATGATGCAAAATTGTGCTTTAAACTGACATAAGGGTTGGGTGTTCATATGACTAAATGTGAATGTAACAGATGCAACACAGTGAAGAACGAATTTTTGATTACTTGACTATCCGCTCTCAAGATTCTACTCTGACAACAAATTCACCATTTTAAAAAAAATAAATAAAGTGAAATAATGACTGTTAAATTATCCACATAGTTTGTACATATCCAGAACCTCAGTACAATCTCTGCTGCATTTCTAGCCCTCCTTCTAAACCAACATCACCCCAGTGGCCACTGGCACTGACAAGAAATTCAGCATGCAGAAGAAATAGAAATCATCTAGATAAAGATTCCAAAGTGTAAATCAAAAAAGCAAGTTTTGTTCACAGTATTTACTAGTCCAAAGTACATTTAGCTAGGACTCAAGAGGGATAAAGACCATGGTGACTACTCTGCTAAGACTGACTGTAGGCAATGAGTTCAACATCGCACTCCAACACACAACTTGCAATAGATAATTAATGCCAAAAGAAGTTCAAATGTTTCATTCAAGGCATAAAGAGAACAAAACGGATTAAGATATCAAAAATTTCAAGGAGATATAAATATTGGATTTTTTTTAAGAAAAGATAACATGCAAAAGGAAATACAACAAAGACTGATGTAGTATATTCAGAACCCAAACAAACAAATCTAAATGCTGGCTAGGCTGAGACATCTGGAACTGACTTCCTCAAAAATCACTTTCACAGTTCAAACCGTAGCTGGCATCAACTTCTGAATATCTGACAAGGAAGAGTATCTCTTACAGTGAACAGCTGCCTGAACAGTCCTCATTTTTCTCACGAACCAGAAACTCGGTAGAACAGCTAAAATACAACATGTTATAAACAGGAATAGTTCGGAGTCACAGAACACTTGTCTGTATAGATGTTAATACTGAGAGAAATAGGGAAGCTATATGTTAAAAAGATAAAGGATCCTGTCTGCAACTTTTTCAAACCATTAGAGATGCAGAAAAGCAGAAGGGCATGGAGTGACCAGAAGTTAGCATCAGTGAGTAACTTCCCCCAACTCAATGCATCATGTGTATTTTATTACCTCTTTTAGAGCTACCTGCTTACTTTCTCAGATATTGGACAAGGCTGATTTATATAAATGAGGATGACAGGAAAATTATCCTTTTTTTTTTTTTTTTTGTCTAAAATCCAGAGGTCACTATTTTAATTATTTAATAGGTAAATTTTTTGTTGTTGTTGCTTTGAAATTTTTTAAGGAGCAAAATTAGAAGAGTAATATGGAGGTTCACTGATACGAACCATGTATTTTCCTTACCTTCTAGGACCTTGACTTAATGCACTAAAAATCTGACTTTAAAGTTGGTCTTTTTAATAAAAATCTTTCTTTATCACAGAATCAAGCCACACCAATTTGAGTACTCTCAAGAAATACTGTAATTTTCACTGAATAGAAGATTGAAATATATGTCAAAAAACCTAACAGAAAATTGATATGGCAGTCAGGGTTTATTTCAATGCTAGTCATATTCCTAATAAAATTCATTATAATTTTGTGTATTTTTCCTTCTACTGAGTCACTATTATTATGTGGAATAACATAACCTTGCCTCCTTCAGTACAAAGCAGAGATTTTATTTTCTGTTTTAGAAGGCTCTTGTAGTGTTTTTACTCATGGGCCTTTCAACCAGAGAACTGCCAGAGATCATATTTTTCTTTGCTATGGACTACACATCCTTGTAAATTTAAGCAAAAATTCCAGTCCTTTTTCTGTGGTTTATGCCAGTGCTCCCACTGAAGAGAAGTTAGATCCTCCTGGAACAAAAGGAATGACTGAATGGTTCTTTCCTAGCTTGCACTGATCTCACAGTGGTGCAGTTCAGAAAACATAAATGAAGCTACTCCTGATTTAGGTATAAAAGCAGTTAAGCCCATTGGAAATAATTTATATTACTATGGGTTTAAAAAACAACAAAACAAAAACAAACCAAAACAAAACAATAAAACCCAACCCAAAACTTCATGGAACTTCATTCTTACAAGAAAAAAAAATTACTTCAGGGATCATTAATAAGCTTCTCAAAGATGAAAATCTGGGAAAAATAACCCATCAGATTTTCTCCTGAAAATAAGTGAACTTGTGTTTAAAATGGCAGCTTAAGACATGAAACTTTGACTCTAAATCTATTACTTTTTAATTCCTAAACATGCAAGTCAGGGTAGAAAATTTTGAAAATGTTTTGTTTATTGTTGTTGATCTTAATTCCTACATTCCTCATTACACTGAGGAGCTCTGTGTTTTTACCACACAGCAGAGATACCGAACAACAAATCCAAGACAAAAAAAATAAAAAAAATTAAATACAAATTTAAAAAATCCAAGGAAAATAGAATTTAATGACCATCTTTCACCTTTAAAGAAAAGGTATCAAGGGACACATGGCTAGAATTTCAAATAAAAATGAAAAGTTGGGTTTTTTTCTATCTAAAATCATTTTTATACAAAAAACAAAACAAGGGTAGGAGTGAAAACTCAAAAAAAAACCCCTTCAGATAATTGCAGCCTGAGATGATCCCCTAGCAATGGCAATGTCTTTCTAAGGCTTGTGGGAAATTTACACATTCTGGGAACAAAAGACCAAAGTTCAACAGCTTAATGTCTATGTTGGCTACAAAAAACTAAAGAGAAGAAGCCAAGTTTCCTTTCTTGGCAGATCTAAAGGCTTTACTTGTCCTTCTGCCTTTTCTGTTTCTTAGAATAATTATAAAATAATTTATAATAGTCCAACATCTTTGCTGGCACATATGAGTAACTTTTAATCCCTTAATCAAAACTTGACTGACAGAACTGTCAGTTGCTACCTTTTCTCAATTAACAGGTATAAACTGCAATGTTAGTTTCATTTATGTTGTTGTCAGGGCAAATGTTGCCTTCTGCTTCAAATTAAATCAGAATCTGAATATTTTCTGCTAAAATTATAAGTCTTGGTATTATTTTATGAGGCTTCTTTGTAGTCAAGGGACACGTGAGGAGAATCTTGATCCCACCTATGTCAAATGCAAAATCCCTAACATTTAAATGAAGTCAGCATTTTACCTTAATTTGGAGGGGGATTCTAAATGTTATTTTGAGTGTCTTCTTCTTAAAGGTTCCATACAATGTTCACTAAATATAAATATACATATGTATTTCACTAACATTTGATCTAAACATAAAAATGTTCCTTAAAAATAGCCACTGAACCTATTATTATGTAAAGGCAATAATTTATCTGACTGATATTACATGCAATTATGTGAACTCTTACACATAAGTATTATATGTGCAAAATAACTTCAAATAACTAAACCATGTTTTAGTGTAAAGGGCATATAAATGTATAATAGTATTAATAATACTTAAATTACCATTATTGCTTTAGCAAAGCTGCTGCACCACCATAATTTTCTTTTTCTTTACAATAGGGCCTAACTCAGAGATGGTAAGGCAACTCAGTATTGTCCATACACCTATAGATTATGTAGTATCATATCATAAAAACTGATACCCAAAAACTAAATCAATTGAGATGTTTTACCTAATATAAAAGATATTTAATTTTACAGTTTCTGGGAATGGGTGCAATTGAAAGTACAACTGACTAATTTTCTGAAACTGTTATTTGCTCCTACAAATATTATTTAAAGTGTTAATAAGGTTTGAATTTTTCACAAATGGCAGATGAGAGATAAACAGCTGATAAAGTAAACAGGATGCAGAATGACTGTAGCATTTTGAGTATTGACACTAAGGATAGAAGGTGTTACATAATAAAGCACAGTCACAAATGATGTTTTCTTTCTTATAACGAGTGAAATCTGATAGAAATGCTAAAGGCAAATTATTCAGCCATAAATGTCATGCAGCCACTCAGTGAAAATCTTAATTTGGCCTTGATAATATCTTATTCATATTTACCTTTTACATTTTAAACTTAGGTCTTTGCTCTCCAATTTTGACATGATAATCGTATTTTCCCTTGATACATTTGCTCTTATTTTATTTATACACCTTCACGTCCTGTTCTAGATACACAACATATGTAATTTCTATGCCTAAGGAGCTGCAAGCAATGGTACATTTACTAACAAAATAATAAAAACAAGAGTCCTGCATGCATCTGCAAAGTAAACGTTCACATTCTTTCCATTTGCCAAAAACAATGGGCACTGAATATGAATCATATTTTACCCAGTGATTTATTTGTAGATGGATTAAGGAAACTGCTGTTTTTCTAGGTTCCCTCTTCCTTGGTAAAACTACTCAGTCATTTTGTGGTCTTGGAGTATGTACTTCCCCTTTGCCCTTTTGTGTTCTCCCTGTCTAACTGGCATGGTGAATTGCTAAATACTTTGCAAAGCAGTACTATTCACATCCATGTAAAAACATAATCCTCTGTTTAATCCCCTTCCTCCCCGGCCACAATTTAAGGAATTCACAAATAAATCACTGATTTTATTTCAATGACATAGCAGAGGCAAATACAAAGTAGACTCTGGGTCTCCTCTACCCTACAAAACCAAACCCAGGTCATCTTTGCACTCAATCCAGTTAAATTATTCCCAGCATCACTTCCCCTGCTCCCCAAATTAATTACCACCAGCTGCTTGTGATAGGCATGCACATCCCCTCCCTCAGCTCCCACCGAGCACGGTTCCAGCCACCCCCTGCCATCTGGGTGACACCTGGTACCCAGCACCCATCTCTCCTTTACCCAGAACAACCCCAAATCCCACCCCGCCTCCGGAAGATGCTCAGATAACATCCTCTTCCTCCTCTCACCCAGCCTCGCAGAGAACAGAAGAGTGATGGCACCATGGTTGGCCACAGAGACACACGGAAGACATGGAGGAGAAGGTGGGGAAGAGGGGAGCTGGGGACACGGTGGGAAGGGAGGGGAGGGAGGAAGATCCACTCATACAGATGAAACCTCATGCAGGCCTGGCCTCCGACCCGTCCCCTCCACAGAGCGATGGGGGGCAATGGGGCGAGCTGAAATGGCCCCTTACCTTCACTGCAGTCCTTCCCTCGGAAGCCCGTTTGGGAGCAGTCACAGACGGCCTGGTCGTTGAGCACCGAGCAGACGCCCCCATTGAGGCAGACGTCGTCCCTGGCGCACAGCCGGCTCTGCTCGTCATCCAGCCGCACCTCCTGGCTCTCCAGCGGCGACGTCTGCGTGTAGTTCACCCGCACGTCTGTTATCCAGCCCTTGAAGGGCTCCCGGTCCTTGACGGAGGAGAGCGTCAGCTTTAGCGTCGCCGACCGCAGCTCCGGCGGGAGCCCTCCTAGGAAGAGCCCGCTGAAGACAGTCATGTCCCGCCGTTTGGACTTCACCTCCACCCACTTGGCCTCGGTTCGGTCGATGATCAGCGTCGTGTTCTTGAAGTGGCGGCGGATGACAACGGCGTGCCACAGGTTGTCGTTGACCGCCGTGTCCGAGAGCAGGGTGGCAGGCTCGGCGCAGAAGATGGAGAAGCTGAGCTGTAGCCGCCCTCCCTGGGTGAGGATGAGCTCCAGGAAGTCACAGAAACCCTCGTCATCAAAGTAGAGCACCAGCCCGCTGGAGCTGCGCGTCTTCATGTTGAAGCTCATTTCGCTCTCGCAGCAGGCGTTCCACTTGGGGAAGCGGGTCCACTGGCCCTCCGCACCCGGGAACTCCAGCCCGCTGCCCAGCTCGGCCCAGCAGCCCAGCAACAGGGCCAGCCAGAGCAGCAGGCAGCCCCCGCGCCGCACCAGCACCGCCCCCATCCTGCGCGGCCTGGGGCGGGCGAGCGGGGCGGCAGGGCTGGCGGGGGGCGGCACCGGGGCCCCGGCGGCAGACAGGGTAAAATCTTGCCGGGCGCCGGCCGCGCTGGAAGCTTCGGGCACGCTCACCCCCGCCCCGGGTGCGGGGGTCACTGTGGGAGACTCCCCGGGGCGGGGGGCTGCAGCTGCCCCGCGGGACGGGCTTGGGCACAAGATGGTGCCAGGGGCCACCGGAGGGGACCCGCGGTGGGGGTAAGGCGCCGTTGGGTCTCTTCACTGGCCGGCCACGCTCCGCAAAAGGTGTCCAGGGGTGGGTGAGTCGGCAGAAATTTTCCCCAAAGCCAACATTACCAAATCAGGAAAAAACCCAAGATCGGTGGCAAAACTCTTCTCCAAGTGGATCCACCAGCTCGGCAAGGCTGTAGCAATATCCTGGCACATGCGTGCCTCTTGTTACATCCTCTCCACCAGCTGTAGTTTCCCAGGAAGCCAATTATGGATCCCAACGCCGCCTCCCTAGGATGGATCCTCTTGTCATATCACAGCCTGTCTGCCATGGTGCTAGAGCAGCGTCAGCAGACGACAGGACTCATTGCTCGTGGTTGCTTGAGCTGCCTCAATCCCAATGGGGTTGAAACCCAGAAGCTGTCAAACAGCCGAGTGGCCACTTGACATACAAAGCCTGGCAGCTCCTCTTCTCTTTGCTTGAAAAAGGCCAAGGCTAAGATCCAGGGGGGTGATTTTCCTCTATTGTTTTTGTTTCTAATCTGCAAGGAATTGAAACAGAATAATAAGAAATGACAACTAATAGCATGTTGAATCACAAAGTTGATCAATAGTGAACGTTTGTGATTATTTTTTTTCATTTCAACTGGTGTTGGAGATTAGGAAAATGCTGCTGTAATCTTGGAGTTACTGAGAAATTGTAATGGGCTGCAGTGCTAAACACAAATCTTAACATTATTTTATACTTGATTACATTTTTATGCTATAATCTGAGCGTAAACTACTTACCTTTCCAAAAGTTGCACATATTTTAGTAGTGCATTTTATTACTACAACAACAATGTTAAACAGAAAAGATGGTGTTTATTCTACAATTTATTTTAATTTATTTGTGAAAACACCATCACCTGTGAAGCTACAGGGTCCTAGTCATACAGATGAAGCCCAGTTCTGGTTGTTTCCAGTACAGGTCAAAAAAATAAAGTGGCCTAAGCTCCCAGCAGGACCTGACAAGCTTCAGCATGCATGGCACTCCTAATGGTTTATTTTTCCTGGGGTGAGGAAGAATTGCAATAGTTTCTTAGAAGGCTTTTCAAAAATTTCATATCACATTTTTTTCTCTGCCACCTGGTTTCTTCTGGGGCTGGTATTTTCTGCTGTGGCAGGGAAAATCCAATTCAAGCCAGCTCTGATGTTGACATTATTCACAATGCAGATCAGCTAATCCCAGGTGCTAGTCCTCTGAAATGGGTTGCAGTATTTTACGTATATTTACTCAGCTGCCCTTGTTTAAGAGAACAAGGAGAGAACAACTCCTCTGTTTTCAAAATTATGCGTATGCCACAGTTCACCCTTATCCTCTGAAGAGGTCTCTACATCCAAAATGTTTCAGCAGAGAGGCTGTTCTTCTCCCCCAGAGCTGCTGTATCTTTTCTGGAAGCTGTGTATTATCAGACCTCTCCTGATGGAGGAGAGGATCTCCAACACCTCCCTCACTCATCGCTTCCCCTTCCCCTCCCTTACATTTCTTTGCCAGCAGCACTTAGGCAAACACAATAGCATGGCCAGAGCTGCTGCCAAGCCCTCTTCTGAGCTGGGGTATGTGTGTGTGTATGTGTGTGTGTATGTGTGGGGAGAGGGGCTGCAGAGATGACCCTGCCAGGGAGAAACGTTTTAAAAACAGGCACACACCTCATCTGCCTGCACCTGACACGTTCAGAGCTGCTAAGTCACCTCCTACTCTCTCTATATTTAATTTCATTCCTCTAAATGTCAACACGATTATTTTTATTATTTGCCACACGTGAGGCGGGCAAGAGCAGCAAAAGGGAGGACAGGAGAACCCCCAAACTTCGCGGGCAGGGGCCAGGCGTGCCCACCAGCAGCAGGCAGACCCCAGGTTTCCTCCACGCCCTCCCCGTCCCCCGGCGGGAGCCACCTCCGGCAACGCCGCTACCAGCCGAGGGATTTTCCGGCAGCTCCCGGGAGGGTCCGCGGCGGGAGCCCCCGCAGCCCCGCTCCCCAAAGGCCTTCCCGGGCGCGGCGGTGGCCGAGGGCAGGGGCGCCTCTGGCTTGCGGCACCGTGCCGAGCGGCCGCTCCTGTTTCAGCACCCGGAACAGCTCCGCCCTGCGCGGCCCGACGGGGCGGCGGCGCCCGCTGCCCGCGCCCGCCCGAGCGGGAGCGGCCCCGCCGCTGATCCCTGCGCGCCGCCGCGGGGCTGCGCTCCGGACGGGGGCCCAGAGCTGCCACCAGGGCGGGAGGGGACCCGCGGGCGGCCGAGGGGAAGGAGGTGGTGATGGAGCGGATTTGGGGTGCGTGGGGGGCGCGGGGAGCCAGCCGGGTGCTGGCCGGCGGTGTAAGACACGGCGTGCGTGCCCGGGGACAATGACACGGAGGAAGGGGGCTGTGTGTGATGGGGTGAGGAGTGGGGGAAGGGGAGGTTTGTGGAGACGGGGTGCTTGGGGAAGGGGCGCGGGGTGTGTGTGTTCCCGGGGGTTACCGGGCAGCTGCCGGGGCTGGGCTGGCCCTCGGGGGAAGGGGCGGTGGGCAGGGAATGCGGGAGGCGCGGCGGGGAGGGGGGCGCAAGGTGCGCGGGGCGGGCGCCGCGGCTTTGGGAGGAGCGGGGCGAGGGAAGGGAAGGGGTTTGCGCCTCTGTGAGCGGGGCGCAGGAGCCGGAGGGTGCCAGGAGCCCGTGGCGTCTACCAGGGGTGGGGAGGAGGGTGGGGGGAGCCAGGCAAGGACGCGGTGTGAGTGAGTGAGTGTGTGCGCGGCCGCCGTGCGTGCCAGAGCGATCCCTACAGGTGTCCGCGGAGAGCCGCCGCGCGGGGATCCCACCTCGCGAGCATCCCTGCCCGCTGCCTGCCGCTGGCTGCAGCGCCTGCCTGCCCCCTCACTCACACACACACAGCAGCAAGCAGCGGCGGCAAGAGGGGGGAAGAGAAAGGGAAAAGAAGAAGACAAAAAAAAAAAAAAAAAAAAAAAAGGGGGGGGAGAAATAAAAAAAAATAAAAATTAAATAGTAGATAAAAAAAAAAGAAAGAGAGATGGAAAGACTGTAAAAGCAAGGAGAAAGACCCGAGGAAAAAATAAGCGAAGAAACAATTGCTTATTTATTACTGCCGATATAATTCACACATTGCCAATAAACAGCACAGTCTTGTCTAGTCATTTCTAAAGCAAAGGGACACTTTCGTTCTCGGAAGAGGACAATTTATTAACATCGATCTATCTTTGTATCTATCTATGTATCTATCTATATATCTATCAATCTATCTCAAATGGCTCTTAAGTACCAGGCATCCCTCCCAGCAATGTATCCATGAACACACACATATGTAGCGAGAAATATGCACAAACCAATATAAATGTAGCTCTTGCATTCAGCGCCTCGCCAGTGAATTCGTATGCTTCCCCCACCCCTTTACAACCATTTTTTATTCTTCAAAAATTATGATTTAGTCACAGGTGCCCCGATTGAGCCTTTTCAAATTAGAAAAAGAGAGAGAGAGAGACACCCATAGGTCAATAAATCCTTAATAAATGCCAGGTCGGTTGGCATGCACAATCCTTGGCAGAATCCTTATTGTATGAAATACAGAGCATTGTCTCTGGGTGCGGGGAAGACCAGAGTTCACAAATTACCGGATGAAATAAAAGGATCTGAAAAACAACCTTGCTGCAGCCAAAGGGAGAAGCGCTCTAATTCAAAAGCAGACTTAGCAGCACCATTAATCTTTTCCTTTCATTTCTACGTAATTTCTAGAATCAAATTCTTTCCAAAGCGGCTGGAATGATCGATTTTGCTCCCCTTCCAGTCTTGCAGATGTCTTTATTTTAATATGCTTATGATATAATTTCTACCCCTTCAAAAATGCACACCATCAGCAGGAACCTGAACAGTTTCAAACACATATCGAAGAAGCCGAGTGCCCTCTTTCTTCTGGCACACAATAGAAAATGTCCCAAATTACCAATGCACTTCCCGCACAAGCCCCTCGTCTCTTTCAGACCGCCGCCGATAAATAACAATAATATTGCGATATCCCACCGCTGCCCCGGCTTCGCGTTTCACCACGGCAGCTCACGCCAGGGAGAACATGCAGCAGATTGATTTTATCGCTCAAGTCTCGCAGACCCGCTCTCCCCTCCTCCCCGCGCCTTGGCAAGGGGCAATAAATCACCGCATCCAACCTTTAACTTACACCTCCGCTCCCCCATCTCCTCTCCTCGCCATCCACCTCTCCACAACGCCGCGCGCGAACCCACCAGCCTCTCGCGCCGCCACCACCGGCTCCGCCGCGGCGGAGCGGGGCCGCTCCTCCGCGCCGCCGC